>NW_019416630.1:172914-259967 GCF_000390285.2 Anoplophora glabripennis | reverse complement strand
CATTCATACAATGAAAAAATATATCAAGTCGATCTTCATCCTTCTGGTAATTGGAAATCATTTGATATAGGGGAGATGCTATTAGTAAGTTGGTACGAGGTGTGGGTAATTGTAAAACGGAGTGAAATCTAGAATTAAGTCTAGGAACATGATATAAAATCCTTGAGACTAACGAGTCTGCATTTAACGTGTTATTTATGATTTTAAAAAGGAATATAATTGAAAACATAATTCGCCTACGACAGAGACTATTAAAATTAAAACAAGAAAGCAATAAATCTTGAGGTGTACCACGAGGAGGATAAAATCCATAACTAATAAAATGAATAGTCTTTAAAAATCTCCGTTGTACTTTCTCTAATTGAATATTATAAATATTACAAATGGGACTCCAAACAACCGATGCATATTCAAGTTTGCAACGCACAATTGCTGCATACATTATATTTAGAACCTTTACGTTCTGAAAGTCCTTAGAATTATGCAAAATAAAGCCTAAATTCTTATAAGCAGATTTGGTTACTAAACTAATGTGGTCGTCAAACGATAAGCTGGTATCGAAAGTAACACCAAGGTCAGTCAATTGCGTAACTCAATTTAAAAAAGATTCACCAATTTTATAATCAAAATCTTATTAGTTTTGCGTCGATTATAAGTCATTTTACATTTACTTACATTCAGAGGTACATTATTATTGCATGAACACCAATTGTGTAATCTGTCAAGATTATCTTGTAATGTAG
Source organism: Anoplophora glabripennis (assembly GCF_000390285.2). NCBI lineage: Eukaryota > Metazoa > Arthropoda > Insecta > Coleoptera > Cerambycidae > Anoplophora > Anoplophora glabripennis. The sequence continues at coordinate 259,224 of NW_019416630.1, read as the reverse complement.
TATAGTCAGTAGAGAATTTAATTTCCAAGAATAACTTCAGGTCGTCCGCATAGAGTAAATAGTTGACATTGAGGCATTCAGTTGTCATTAATAAAAATTGCGGAACTCCAGAAGTTGATGGAATTTACATGATTGAAAGCCTCGATACTGCACAAATTGGTACCTATTACTAAAATTGGATTTAAACAGAGATAATAGAGCAGGGGATATACCATATGACTCCAATTTCAAAGTTAATAAATTATGATCAAGTCGATCGAAAGCTTTGGAAAAGTCGGTATACACAACATCAACCTGACTTCCTGCATCCAAAGCTTCAGTAATAAATTGGGTTTTCTCAACTAGATATGAGGTAGTTGAACGACCACTCATAAATCCATGTTGGTACGGAGATATAGTTTATTCAATATGAAAATAAAGTCGATTGTGTAAAATTATTTCTAGGATTTTTGAAAAGTTACTTATAATAGCTATGGGCCGATAATAATTAGTTATGTCGTTTTTAGTACCTTTTTTTATAAACGGGGCATATTCGCGACTCTTTATTTATATTAAGGGCTGAAATGTACACATGTTATAGTTGAATACTTGTACTTCAATATAAAAAATAGTCCCCGTGGGCCCCGTATATTACTTGCTCGGCTCGACACGTTGACCCAAATTTCATTCAAATTATTAAATGCTTGTTTCGGAAAACGAAACGAAAAAATTAAATAATTTTGGTACAACTTCTGTCTTGTTTTTTTAATAAGGAATTTACTCCCAAGTCATGTAAATGGCAAATGCATATATCAGAAATTTAAAGTTCATTGAAATTTTATGGAATAAAAAAATGTAAACGTCAAAAATGCACCAAAACTAGTTTGACACTAATTGTGAAAAGAAATTTTACTATATTTCGAAACATTAAAAAAGAAGCATTTTTTCAGCTCATAAAATTGGAGAACTTAACGGCCTGTCAGTAATAATAAAACTAACAGTATGGGAGAAGTCTGTAATACTACTATTGTATAATAATATGTCGATCCTACGTAATGAACTACGTGTATTTTTTCTTTTCATGTACATTTATAAAGCTTTTTTTATCAGTTATGAATTTGTATTTACATAATGATACGTAACCTATTGAGATAATAAAATAATAAAAGTAATGTCGGTTACTTGAAGAAATAAAAAGGTAGAAAGTACAAAAATTCTTGATTTATTAAACATGTAAATAAAAGTATAAAAACTAGTATACAATCAGTTAATTTTTTGATTGTATGAAAATTATATTAATTTATTTTGAACGTTTCTTAGGCTTCCATTCTTCTTCGTTTAATTCAATTTCATTTTCTGATAAACATGGTTGCGGACTAGTTTTTATAATATAAAGTAAAAGTATTCAACTATAACATGTGTAAATTTCAGCTCTTAATATTATGTAATGAGGTCGAGGCGATTTTTCGAAAAAAAAAAATTTTCTCGGCTCCTGTTGGTCGTAAGACATACTTTTTTTGGACTATATGTCGTGTGGAATTTTTGGTGAGAATTTGGACCATCGTTTGGAAGCATACCTATTAGCACATGGAAACAACTTTGAATAATTTTTATAGAGCACATCGTCTATTGGTTCGTTTATTCGTTTGATTTTTTTGTTACTATTAAACGAGATTTGAATAAATTTCAGCATTTTTGAACACAAAATTTAAACCGTCAAAACAGCCATCAGCGCTTTCGCACGGTGATGCGCAGCAGCTTCGATATCAAAGTTGTCGGCCGCACCAAGCACGGCTTTAAATTTGTAAACCTTAATAAAAGTTGCTTATTTTCGTGCCCTCTTTTCAAGGAACGCAGTTATTTCAGAAACATCCTGTATACCTTTAAATCTGAAAACAAAAAAATATTGATTTACTCTAATGCCACCTTGATTAGAATTTAATTTGAAACTGCTTACTCGAGAAGCCACTCTCTATAGGCAGATATTTCCATTTCCAATTTTAAGAGAACCTAAATGATCTGGGAATGATGTAATTTGTTTGGAATAGAATATCGTGCGTGGGAAAAGACGATAAAAAGACGTTTTATGAGGAAAATACGAAAAAGGAAAAGTGTAAATCTACAAAGCTAAACTCATAGCATATTGGTTCTCGATGCTGAGTAGTATCATCAGTTCGATCCATCAAATAATTTAGGAGCTATTTGGTTTACCATTTCATTAATATCTCTGGAAGCTGCTTCGAATCCGGAACAATTTAGCAGATACTTTCTCTTTATTCTGTCATGAATGTTACTAATTTCATAGTCATCACAGGATATGAAACTGAGTTTTTCGGTCAAATAATGAATTTTAGCAAAAGGGTTTACGTCACATACTTGAATATGACTTTATAAAAATCGAAAAGTTCATGAAAGAATAAAGGGAAGACTTCTGTAAACTATTTTTCTTATCAATTCTTTTATCAAAATAAATTTATTTGTTAGACGTCTCGATCTTCTGAACGATTTCATCCGAAAACATTTTTGTAATTAAACATAAGACAGAGTTAATTAAACCATGCAATAATTAATTTCTACATATACACAGTTTGAAGAAGTCTAGAATCATCTGTTAATTTTATGTAGGTATTATGTAAAATTTTCTTTGATGTTTACTATCACTTAAATATATCAACGTTTCCCGTGAGTTTAATCCTTTTAACTATAAAACTTGATGCACTTCACGAGGGAAAGGCAGATGAAACAATATTTTACATGCCGCCGGCCACAAGTATGCGCACTGGTTTAACTTGAAGCTTAGTCCGTCGTTGCTTGATGGACAAACTCAATATACGGTCATCAAAATTTTATTTCTCCTGGCCTTCCAATAAAATTTTAAGAAGGAAATGGATTTTATATAAAAAATAAACTTAAAACTAAATTAACTGAACAGAAAGGAGAACTTTTCTCTGTGATTAAAAAGAAACAAATAGTGGTGAAGTAAAAACCAGAAATAGTATATTGTGTATCTAGCACATTTTCGGACGATAATTGAGTACTGCAATGTGCTTTTACTGCGAGGTATACACATTATTTTTTCTGAAATCGTAAACAATATTAATTAATTAATATGAAATTTTTATTAATGCATACCTAACATTTCTCCATTAGAATTGCTTATGAAATCATTTCTTTGACAGTCAGTGTTTATTTATTGTTGTGATAAAAGTGAAAGTCGTTTTAATATCTACATATAATTGCTAAAATATATTAAAAAAAATATTTAAAATGGACAGTGGTGATGATGTTCAGATGTTCGGGACCAGAGTTGGTAGCAGCTGCAAAAATGTGACTTTAATTTTATTACCAAACAGATCTAGATAAAGTACTAATTCGCTTACGAACGTTTCAAGACTTATTGCCTCCAAAAAAATAAAAACCCCTGATCTGAAAATGTTATGATTGCATACTTTTCCGAATTATTTAAGTTGAAGGCATCTACGATATGGTCAAATCACTCCATGTTGAGAGTAACACTTAGTACAAAGCAAGACATTGATATATCAAAATATTTGAAATTACGTGTTTTCCTGAAACATCAAATTGACAATTATAAACCAAAGAAGTCAAAAATTTTCTAGAATAAACAACTTGAAACTTTTATTACTCATGCACCACATAATATATGCCTACTTAATGAATAAGGTACGTTTAGATGTGAAAATTTTAAAATAACTAGATATTAGTTTTTCCTTTTTAGGTTGCCTTAATATCACAGGACCACAAAAAAAATGAGTGGATGGTTCCTTGAACCAGACCAAGTGGATTATATGTGTTTTGGGCCGCTGAAACCTATTTTGCCCTATCACGTCAGCGTTTTTTTCTAACCTCAAAAAACAGCTTGCAACTATGAAACCCAACAATATCAACCCTTAAACCATATAACCCTATACTTTCATAACTCAATAACCGTGAAATCGATAACCTTTAACTCTAAAACCCATAACCTGAAAATCTATAACCTCAAAACTCATAAATCTTAAATCCCAATAAACTGCAAACACAAAATGAGCAAAACAAACAAAAAACTTACACGCAAAACTGAAACCTCAATATCGGAGAATTTTAACTTCATAATTCTACACCCCCTTCACTTTATAACCTCATAATCCATAAACTCCATAACCCTGAAGTGTAACATAAGAAAATTGCATGTCACAATATAATTTAATATCATAACTCCATACCCCCATAACTCCGTACAACCTAATAAGTACCTGAAAACTCCATAATCCCAAAGGTCCATAATCCTATACCCCAAAACTCTTATAGCCCCATAACCGTGACAACAAAAAGATTTTCAAGTGAGCCTTCAAAAGCCTAATCTCAGAAAGCTACAATAAAAGTTTATATTCGAGACTTAATTCTGGTTCTGTAGAAAGTTTGAACCGGATATTTAATCTTATTTCTCATAAAGTTCTCATAAAGAATTTAAAGCTGCACGTTCTTCATTCTCATATTTCTTAAAAATTTAGGTGATTTTAGTGAAGAGCAGGGTGAAAGATTCCACCAGGATTTGCAAGATATTGAAAAGAGATATCAGGGTGTTTGGGATACCCATATGTTGGCAGACTGTTAGTCTTTGAAGATAGATACGTCAAACCCACACAAAAGAAAAGCACTACGAAGGTAATTTACAAATAAACGAACGCGTTATCACTCTAAAACTGAAAACACATGAAATAAGTAAGTACTTCAAAAGTTGTAAAGCTCTTTAAGAATCGTGAGAGGCGAGGTGATCAAGCACCCCAAAGGGAAGAGCAGCCTGCTACGTCCACGTCATTGTTCCTGCTAAATGTAGGTTATTACAATGCAGACAATCTTGACCTCATTGAGTATTCGAATTATAGTCTTCGAGACCCAAACTTTATGAGAAATAAGATCTGCTTCAAACTTTCTACAGAACAAGAATTAAGTCTCAAATATAATTTTTTATTGTAGCTTTCTGAAATTTTTAAGGCTAACTTAAAAATCTTTTTGTTGTCACGGTTATGCTGCTATAAGGTTATGAAATTTCTGGGTTATAGGATTGTAAAGCTTTGGGGTATAGGATTATGGACTTTTGGGATTATGGAGTTTTCAGGTATTAGGTTGTATGGAGTTATGGGGATGTGGAGTTATGATATTAAATTGCACATGATTCGGAATTATATCGTGACATGCAATTTTCTTATATTACACTTCAGGGTTATGGAGTTTATCGATTATGAGGTTATGAAGTGATTGTAGAATTATGAAGTTAAAACTCTCCGAGATTGAGTTTTGAGTTTAGCTTGTAAATTTTTTTGTTTTTATTTTTGCTCATTTTGTGTATGCAGTTTATTGGGATTTGAGATTTATGAGGTTATAGATTTTCAGGCTATGGGTTTTAAGAGTTATAGGTTGTCGATCTCAAGGTTATTGAGTTATGAAAGTACAGGGTTATTTGATTTAAGGGTTGATATTGTTGGGTTTCATAGTTTCAAGCTGTTTTTTGAGGTTAGAAAAAAACGCTGACGCGATGGGGCAAAATAGGTTTCGGATTCGGTTTCAGCGACCTAAAAACATATAATCCACTTGGTCTGGTTCAAGGAACCCTCCACTCATTTTTTTGTGGTCCTGTGTATTTGGCGTTGCCGGTGTATGTTTTCGTGATAAACTGTACTAATTAAATTTGAATGGTATAGATGATTAAGGATCAAAGCTTTTGATTAAAATACTGAATAATAAAACGAGAAAACAGAGATCATGTGTGAAAACGAATAAACGAAACTTATATGCCACTGTATAGAAAATATGTTGCAAGTCGCCCAGTTTTGAATGTTGCCATTTTAGTTAATGCTGGGGCAGGTTTAATTGCATTAAAGAGACATTGGGGATGGAATAAGTATAGAAGAATCTTTTACAAATAAACTAGACATAGCAGAAAACATATTGAGGGTGGGGGAGAGACAAAAAGAAAGCTAATAGCAATTATATTGTCGAAAAACGAATAATTAACAGCAATAATGTCGCCGACTTTTTGTGTAAAGTTCAGCCAATGGTTAATAGTTATATAAACTGGTACATAATTATAAATATAAACAAATAGTTTTAATAAACGTTTAATATGTGGAACACGTTCTATAAATGTTATATTTACTCAGTCGGTTTGCTTGCGTGTATTTACGTGTACTTTACTGTATAAAATATAGATAAAAAACGGTGCGGAATAGCAACTCTCCCGTACTTGCTGATGGTTGCTTAGCAACGAACTAAAATACTACAATACAGTATTTTGGGGTCTAAAATTGAGCCAGAAATGTACACATTTCCGATTTCAAAAAAAGAAAATTAATAGAAACTTTGAGGGAGTGACAATTTTAGACGGTGCCGATCTTAATCAAATACCGGCAGTGTTTGATTAAGATGATATCAGCAAAAGACTTTTTAATGTGACAATTGAATTGGAAGGTGATTGTAATGTTTATTAGTTCAGGCTGAATTATATCAGAGTGAGATGAAATACCTATATCAAAGTAACTTATTGATGAAACACCGTGAGGTTGTTTTCTAGAAGTTCGAATCTACAATTTAAGAAAATAAATTAAAAAATCAGTTCTATACTTATCCTAGAATTGGTTCATATACATCTTTTTCTGTGTTAAAGCTTTTTTTGTAACATTTACGTGGATATCATAATACGCAGACACATCGATTTTCCTTAAATACATACATAAACATTGTACTTGTCTAAAATTACACTGTGATCAATAAAAATAGACAATATGGATATATATAATTACTTGAAGATATAATTTTGGCAATCTAGCAAGACACAGGGAGACACATACAACAGATTAGATTAACATTATCTGTCAATAACAGGATACATTAGACCAAACTTAAGTGTTTGTTTCACAAAACTCGTTCAACATACAGGGCAGTATTTATGTTTAATATGTATTATTTACGCCTTCCTAAGTCTTGCATCTTGATACATTATTAAAACTCTTACTTCTGTCACATGGATTACTCTGGATTGTTATAAATGTTTAATACTCACCCAGAAACATGAGAAATGACGGCTGATGTATGGTGACAGGCTTTGCCCTTAATCAGCTTTGGCAAATTTACGACGTTTCCACATAATTTTCACTTTTAGTTATATTCAGTTCCAAAAATACATATACAGTCGGGTCAATTTTAATTTAGTTTTCTAGTAATAAAATTTAAAAATTCTTTTGAGAGAAGTTTCAGTACAAAACATAAAATATTTATACATAAATCACATCGAGATATTTGGTGTTATTTTAATGGGAAATTCAGATCTTATGAAATCTTTAAAAGTTTCAGACAGTTAAAATTATGGTCTCACATAGCAGAACTTTGGTATTGTTACGCTTTTCCTTTAAGCCATAATAAAGGAACGATATCTTTATAGAACCAAGAAAGTTTCACGGAATGAAATATAATATTTCTGTTTTGATACTCTACTAGTTTGGAAATAAGAGGGCTTTTATTAGTTTAGATATATGTATTGAAACATAATTAGTTTTATTATTTTGGTACATTGAAATTAATTAGCATCATAACTATTATTGCGGTTGAAATGCAAGAAATAATCTGCGAAGTTTGTCTGTATCTTAAAACTTTGATTCAGACGTGATCTCTGCGTCAAAAAAATAATAAAGTCTTTAATTGTGCGATATGATGACACCGTATTTTAGGCTAAATAAGTTTGAAATTGTAGAGAATGTTATCTGTAGTTGAGATAAAATTCGATAATAAAATAGGTGAGTACAGAAAAAGAAACGATATTCAAATTTTTCAAAACGGTTTTGAATATTTTATATATACATATTACATATTTTTATTGAGTAACGTATAATAATTATGTTACAACAACTTTTAGGACTGATTTGTCTCGCCAGAATAACAAAAAAAAAACAAGGATTACATCCTACCTGATTATTTAAAATTAAGATTCCTTGTAGTAGCTATACAGGCTGTCTACTTTAAGAGGGCCACTACATGTTACCTGCATCTTGTATATTTATTAGATTTTTTACAATTTTTGTATAAAAAATAAAAAAAACATTTTCGTGTTAACCTAGAAATTGTGGTAGACGCGTCAACAACATTATACTCATTAAATTTTTTGTAGTTGGCATGTTTAAAACAATTTCTACATTAAACTACATTTTTTATAACAAAATTATAAAAATTGTACCTAATAGATATAAAAGATAAAGGCGACATGTAGTACATCATATGGAAGAGGAAAAAATAAGCAATTTTTTGTATCCACAGCCTGCTACAATTTTTTTTTGTCCGCGTAGAGAGCGCAGTAAATTACATACGATACTTCAAAAATTTGTTTATACTAGATGAAAGATATCAATTTTGCCATGAAATTTTATTAAAATAGGTTTTATCTACTTCTTAAAATAAAAAAGTTAGACGGCCCTAAACTAGTAGGCCACAAATACAAATCAATTATTTTATTCAAACTGAACAATAAGCAACAAATTTGTGCAAGTCTTTATATTATATTTATCTTGACCAATACATTGATTTTCTGAAAACAAAATCCCTTAAAACCCTCCAAAAATACCGGCGCTACTGACTAGTTCTCATAAAATTACAAGTAGGTAGTTACTAATAAGGAACTGCTCTCTAAAAAGTTTGAGTTTATCTTGGAGCTATTTTGTTGTAAAAAAATAGCAATTCAAAATTAACTTCCAGCGATCAGATAATAAACGTTAAGTCATGTAAATTGCAACGGATTCATTTCCCCAACATTTTAAAAAGGCAATGCTCTGTGAAGAGGTGCATGTTTTGATATGCAGTGACTTTCTCACGCATTAAAAGAAACAATGCATCCCTATTGAGCTAAGCAGCAATCTAAATCAAGGAGAAATGTTAATCCAAGATAATATCGAGCATTTATTATCATTTTGAGCTACAGAAGTGGTAGGAAAAGAAATCATTGGTATGGAATGGAAATTATTAGTTATGACTCTCTTTATCTCAGATCTAAGCCGTAAGTTAATAAAGTCAACGAAATTATATCCGAATTCAGACGATTCTTTCCTTTAAATAGATAGCATTAGTTCCATCACTCTACGTCAAACTCCTTTACAGACATTTTAGAAAACGTTATTTCTTTTTTTTTATTTTAACAAACTCGATAACAATGCATTCTCTAATATCTATTGTTTTACTTTTTTTGTTATTCTGATAATCAATCAAAATTGTAATTTTGGTTAGTTCACATTGGACCTATATCGAAAACTATTTTGATAATGTGCTTCATTTGTTAAAGTTTCCATTGATTAACAAAATCTGAGTTCCCATTAATTTCATTAATATGAATTTAGTTTTAGGTTTACAGGAGTGTGTCGTACTTCAGTCAACGTCTGTGTTTCAGCAAAGTTTAAAAGGAAGAACTGATTTTACACAACACTCGCCCCGTGTTTCATCCCTATCTCCTTTCCGGTGATTATCAGTATATCTGACCCTCTGGTAATGGCAAAGCTTTCCACCATACTTCTAGATCCCCGCAGTAACCTGGGTGCGTCCGATGTGATGACGATTTTCGGCGCATCGCCGAACACCCTGGCAGGCTCACAATCGGACACAACTCCCGAACTCTCCGGCCTTGCAATGGGTACCAGCAGGAAATCTCCATCTGCTTTCCAGTTGAAACAGTCTCTTTGTACGTGATTGATGAATGAGCCAACGTCACCAGCTGTAGCCGCAGCGCTAGGAGCTATGGGATCGGACACCTGGTGACTGTGATAAGTGAAGCCTAGCGCCGTGAGGAGGTCGTCCACGACGCGTCGCACTGCCGAGCGAAGTTCGGAGTTGCGGTAGCCGTACACCCAGGGGTTGAAGGCGCTGCTGGCCAGGATAGGCAGTGCCAGATACACGGCGATCCAAGCAGAGAGGATGTTGGTGCCGGCAAAGACGTCCATGAGCATACACACCTGGAACAATATGAGAATATAAGAAATATTGTAAAAATTTAATTTAGAAACATTAAAAAGGTGTGTATCAATTCGGGCTAGCTGTTGTTTTTCCCCATTATTATCTTAACCTCTATCCCCAAACCCCCTAAATGGGTGAAGAAAGAATCAGGGCGATTAGTTTAATGTTAACAGTGATAAATAATTTATATTTCGTAAAATATTTCAAACGGTGTAAGCCTTTCGCAGAGTATTTGTGATGTCACACCACTAAACTGGCTTGATCCGACGGTTTTATGTTCTATTAGCTACTTATGTGGAGTATATTTAATTTTTTTACTTTATTTGTGGTATAGTTCAAGTTTTTCTCTTGTTATTGATATTTTTCCACATGTGGAATAGAAAATGAATTAAAGATGTCTTTGTGTCATATGATCAGGCAACACTTCATTTTATGATGGAAATGGAGGAACAGCAACTTACTGTATCAGGAATAACAAAACAAAGAGTGGCGAATTGCACTTCATAACATAGGGCACTTCAAGATTTTGAATGCATTATTGCTTTTATTTTTGAGATGATTTCTGCTCAACTTCCATACACTTTACGAGACTTACTAGAAAAAATGGCGTCTGATGGATGGCTCCAAAATAAACAGTGGGACAAGAGCTTGAGCAGTTAAGTGAGATCCAGATGGCAAAAAAGTTATTATTTAGAAGCTTTATTTACAAGTCGAAATGTTGAAAGCCATAAGTGCATGTTTGTTGGAGATTATACCAAGGAGCTATACACAGAAGCTAATCTACGTATTTTCTTGTAGTCAATCCAATAGTGTTGGACTCAAATGAATGAATTAATGCTTAAAACTTGTTTGGGACTGTTTGCAATTATTAAATGTACTGGTAAGACATAGTAGCATCGAAGAAAATGAAAGAGCAGCAGATATGTAAATATTGTAAATACTAGGTATAATTAAAATCGGACTCTGTCTATTGAAGAAGCATCTTTACAATATGAATTTAGTAGAGAATCCAAACTGCTTAGTCTGCAACTGAGAAGAAACGTCCGCATTGTTCAGGGTGAACGTGAGGACTGCTTGCACATTTGAGATTCAGTTTCCTTGGCAAATCTTTCTTAAATGTAAGGTAAGGAAGATAGCGGCTAGCAGACTTTTGGATTTTTTTTTATGACGATACCGGATTAATATTGACATAATGTAAATACGTTTTAGATCAGATCATATCAAAAATCAAACAATATTATCAAAAACAAACCGGAATCTTCTAGTTAGTGTCTTCATTTAATATGAAGTGGAACGGAAAATTACTTCTCGAAATGGAAAGCAAATAGTTTAGGTTCGATGAACACAAATCAGAAAATTAATATGTATTTATTGAGGTTTTTACTCTGAACAACATCCCAAATTTTTAGGAATAGTTTTAGAAAAGTCGTTTCCTTTTTTTAACTTTGAGTCAATGCAGATTAAAAAGAAGCATATTTTGATTAAGGTATATTTTAAAATTGGGAGTATGCTCATGTGTTCATTCATTATGAAACATCCTCTATGTAGAATTATTCAGTTGCAGTAGTGCTGTATTTTACTTCCAAATCAGACAGATGAAAATATATAACCTAGCAGCACTTTCTATTATTTTAAAACAACTCAGGAAGAAAATTTGTGCCGAAATACAAAAAATTAATAAACGTAGGTACATATAAAAATATGTCATGTATTTTATAAGTAAATGTGCAAATTTTATAAAATTATTGCCTTTAATTTTATTTTCAGGGGAGTGATGTTTAATCTTTTAATGTCAGGTAGAAGTATGTTATAGAAATTTGACAGTTAGAATATAAATCAATATTTGCATACAGGGTCTTTCAATTTTTCAATATAAAATGGATCGTTTATTACACTGATTAAGAACTGGTTTAAATTTGGATATATTTACGTCATTCTGCGTGGACATTTGATGTATCTGGTGTACCAAATTTTACGCAAGATTTGAATCTTGCACCATGTGTACAGTTGTCAACGAAAAAAAGTCAGTCAAATAGACAGTTCAGGGTTATTAAAAATGGAGTGGTAGGTACACGAAGAAACAATGCGTTTTCATAGTAAGGCATTATTTTAAAAATAATGAAGGTTTGGCAGCTACAATTCGCAAAAAATATGGTCGGAATAGTGATTTAACTACATCAACTCTGAAGAAATGAACTGAAAGATTCAGGGAGACTGGATTAATCAGTAACACTCTGGCCGTCCTTCAACAAGTCGTTGAACACAAAACATCGAAGCAGTTCGTGAGAATGTTCTGAGAGTCCAGGTACATCAATTCGGCACCGTGGTCAAGAACTGAATATTTCGAGAAACTCTCTATAGCGTATTCTCACGAAAGATTCGCATCTTCAAGCTTATAAAGTTCAATTGATTCAAAAACTGAAGCCAACTGACCATGCAGAGCGGAGAGAGTTCGTTGAATGAATCTTCAGCAATGAGGCTCATTGTTCTATTGATGGGTTCGTTAATCGACAATATTGTCGCATACGGAGTGATTTCTGAGAAACAAATGCACCCACAACGTGTTACTGTTTCGTGTGGACAATTTTTCTTCGAAAATGCATCTGGTCAGGCAATAATAGTTAATGGTGCTACCTATTGCGACATGATGATCCGTTTCTTTGTGCCTAAATTGCAAAATACAGGGTGGCCAAGTGAAAACGAAACAGAGCTATTAAACGATTATTTGACGCAAATCTTCCAACGACGCTGGCTGTGTTTTATAGATTTTACTTTTTAGGTGTCCCTACAAAAAGAAATCAAGGGCGATAAATCCGGTGATCGAGGAGGCCACTCAATGCTGCCTCTTCTCCCAATCCAATTCCGTAGAAAACGTTGGTCCAAATACTGACGGACAATTAACGCATAATGCAGAGGAACACTGTCCTGTTGAAAAATCAAATGATCTTCATCATACTCTGGAACATTTTCAATATCAGCAAGGCAGGGTCAATAGCGTCTTCCAGTAATTTCAAATACATTTAGCCAGTCAAATTACCAGGTAGAAAAAAAGGACCCACCACACATTTAATTTTTCCGGTTGTTGTGTAACCTCGTGAAAAACTCTTGGGTTTGAATCGAACCAATAGCGGCAATTGTGACTATTTACCGTCCCGTTCAAGAAAAAACTGCATTCGTCAGAAAAACAGATGTTAAAAAGGAACTGTGGATCGTTCCCTGCTTGTTCATAAAGTAAAGCGAAATGATATCTACCCTTTCCGCAATGGAATAAACCATAGTGTTTAATTTTCAAAAACACAATTAAATAAACTACCAACCAACGCTTCCAAATAATACTAGAAAATAGTTTGGAATCCACTAATTTTACGTTCATTGTGTGTGTATAGCATTCATTTCTGTTTTTTACAATTGTGTTTTTTTCTTTACGAAAGTGACAACAAATCGTCAAAAACCTGATACGTAGATTTAAAAGTCGGTTTTAAGTTGTATTTATTTCGATTCAAATTTTAAACGTTTTCTCGCGTCGCGGAACTAGCCGTCTTATCGGCATAGTTTTTGTTCAACTTAAATTTACGCATGAGGAGAGAGAAATTGTAGAATTTAGTGTTAGAAGTTTACCAAGGTGTGCACATGTAGTTGATCAATTCTTGTAAATTCTACCCACAAAAAGGGCATCTACATTGATTCAAACTATGAAAATGTAACTTATGGTAGTAGTTGCAGTTACATTTGGTTTCGCTTTGGGCGGATTTTGTTTAGTGCACATTCTTTGGTGTTAAAGGAAAAACGCCTTTCTACAATAAGGATCCTGTGTGGAAGGTTCGTAACTTTTTTGTTTTGTACACATTTTACTGGCTTCATCTTTGAATTATTGTTAATATTAGCTACATAAGTTTTTCTCTCTCGTGCAGGCGTTTTGTTCTCTGGCATTTCCTTTGTTAATCGAGGAACAATTTGTTTATCGCCGACATTTTGAGATTCAACCCGGAATTGCTTTTTACCGACGCCACAATTGTGAATCTGACGTCACGGGAAGTATTCGAGTACCGGGCAGGCAGGATTCTCCAGGAAGCCAGGCCGAGGACCTCGATAAGTACCCTATTACGTACCTAGCTCAGTTAAAATACTGTTTTTATTTTTAAATGCCATATATCTCTTATTTTGAAGTGTTTGTCCATTACTAAGGTTACATATTTCATTATCGCGTGGTGAATTTTATACCGCAGGCAACGAGAAATGATCTACACAAAGTTCAGGTCTTATATATCAAATTTTTGTTTTTATGTTGATCGGTGATATATTTATGTATTATTTGTTCGTAGACTCGGAGTGTGAGTTCTTTTTTTTCTTGTTATTATACACCTCCACGCTCCTAGTCTGCTTACCTCTTGCAAGAGCCAGGTTTTACTTAAGTTGTTTTTTTTTTATTCCCGTTTGTGTATTCATCAGAAAATACTATACATATATTTTCTACTACCTCATTCTTATAACTTTTATATTGAAAATATATCTTGTATTATTTACTCTTAATTGTTTTTTTTCTGCATTCTTATTTGCTGGATCACTAATACAGGGAAAATAATTTTAGTAATTTTATGTCTTCCCTGGGCTTTACAAGATATTCATTTAAATAAAATTACTTGTCGCCTCAACCCCAATTAGTAACCATAATAAAACTACTTCCCACGCCCAAAAGCAACCGCTGAGTGACGCCAGGGTAACAAAAAAAAATGATAACTGTTTTACTCAAAATCAACGTAACAAACCAATGTAACTCAACCCCCAATGCCATTAAATATTTTGGGGTGATGCTTCCCCTTGCTTGGGGGGTGAAAGTGGCGGAGTCAAAAATACCAGCAAAGAATGTCCCCGTTTAATCTAAAATTGACGGATCTGAGCATTTTTCTACAATCTAGACGCAGTTTCTGAAAATGGCTGTTTCGTTTTCATTTGGCCACCCTGTATATACAAACGACATGTGGTTTCTACAAGACGGTGCCACATGCCATACAACCCGAGAAACAATTCAATTACCGCATCAGTCATTTTCTGGTCGTGTAATTTCCCGTTTTAATAATCAGAATTGGCCGCCTAGATCATGCGATTTAAAGTCGTTGGATTTTTTCTTTGGGGTTTTTTGAAGTCTAAGGATTGTGCCAACGACCACCCACGACTCGACGGAGGATATTGAGCACTGTATTTCGACAAAAAAGTGCGTATGGGCTAGCAATGCCGTGGAGGCCATTTACCCGATTTGCTATTCCATACGTAACCCTATACTCTATACTTTATGTATAAAAAAATGTAGAATTTTCAATTAAAAACCCGTGCTTTCTATCAAAATTACTTCTTGCGTGAATTTTGGAACACCCTTTACTAATCTAATTTTGTATACTGCTTTCCTGATATAAATAAGTCGAGTATAAGATAAACGGTATATTTTAAACGTGATTTTTAATGAAGCATTTCGAATTATTTCTGGTATATAAATTTACATGATTTTATGACCTTTCCCATGAATATGTGAATTGGTTAAATCGACATAACATTTAATATTTTTTTTAATGCGTAGTTGACCTTGAAAATATTTATTACAATTCGTTCTCGTCTATCGACAAACATTATTAAAATTCCTAATGCAGACAGCAATAAATAAACCATCAAACAAAACTCTGTTAGGGACCAAACGTCCAATAAATTATTAATTAAATCCTTGAGCTTATAAGTATAGTGTCAATTAAAATTTATGTGGTGTTGGTTGAAGGACACAAAATATCGTCGAATGTCTAAGTGGGCTGAGGATTGTTAAAAGCAGTGGCACGATCTCTGTTAACAATGAGAATCTCTTATTGTCTGCAAAGATAGCTGTAATAGATTTAGTACGTTTTACCGGTGCTCCTGATATTGTAGTGTGCCAAGTGGACGTCAGGTGAGTGCGTATATAGCAGTACGATAAAATATGTACCGGGCGATTTCTTACAATAATTTTACAAAATTAAGCTGGTCATTTTTAATTTTTTTCCCCAAACTAAAAATAAAAAATTGAATGAATTATTAATAGAACTTATTTTCTAATGGAATAGCCTTTATTCTTAGGTTCAAACTACAAAGTGCGAACGGCAGCTCTTATAGCGGCGGCAATGGGCAGTGGGTCGGTTCTAATGGTTCATTCGCAGCATATATACAGGGTGGTCCGAATTTTATGCAGGAAACTTCGAGGGCAGATAGATCTTTTTAAAATAGTAGGTGTTTGCCTCATAAACATAGGTCTGGAACGGCATTGTTTTAGAGATACAGGGTGTTGAAGTTGTTAAAAAAATATATTTTTTGTTTATAAATCCGGAATCTATTTAACGATTTCAATAAAATTTAGCACAGATAATGTATGACAGTAAACATTGTATTCCCTAAAATATGAGCTCTAAAGATTCAACCAGTGGTGTACAACTTGACAGGGTCACCCCCTTTTTTATAAAAAAAAACCTACGCCACTGTATTTTTTACAAAGTGTTGTAACGAATTTATATTCTAATGCACAAAATACGTAAAAAGGTAACTTTAATTTTTTCCCTAAAGTTCACCGTTCTCAAGTTATTCATACCAATACAATCCCCTTGTGGCAGACACTTCTAACCATAATATTACAAGAATATTTATGTTTATGCTTAAAAGTAAGTGCAATTTGTAAGCACATCAACAAAATTCTTTACACTCATCGCTTTCATCTTTCTGGATTAAAACAATATTTGNAAAGCAGTGGCACGATCTCTGTTAACAATGAGAATCTCTTATTGTCTGCAAAGATAGCTGTAATAGATTTAGTACGTTTTACCGGTGCTCCTGATATTGTAGTGTGCCAAGTGGACGTCAGGTGAGTGCGTATATAGCAGTACGATAAAATATGTACCGGGCGATTTCTTACAATAATTTTACAAAATTAAGCTGGTCATTTTTAATTTTTTTCCCCAAACTAAAAATAAAAAATTGAATGAATTATTAATAGAACTTATTTTCTAATGGAATAGCCTTTATTCTTAGGTTCAAACTACAAAGTGCGAACGGCAGCTCTTATAGCGGCGGCAATGGGCAGTGGGTCGGTTCTAATGATTGATTCGCAGCATATATATATTTATCAGTTTGAGGAGAACGTTAAGGGGAAGATAAAAGATATAAAAAGGGCGCCAACCTACAAAAAACAAAAAAAAAACAACCCCCTAACGTTTCCTCTCCCTGTAGGTCAGGATTGGAGAAAATAAAATAAAAAGCACACTAAAATCTCACTGGTATATTTCTCAAATTTCACCGGGTGTTCGGCGGGATACGGGTCTCTGATGTCCTGGTGTCCTGGACCGCAGACTCGAATCTGGAGCTCAAAGTGACCTATTCCCTTCGAGGTTTACCAAAAAATAGTAGAATGTTTGTTCTATATTTACAGTGACTACCAAAATTTTAACTACTGAATCTTCACTAAATGATCGTTATTTCGATTTAAGAAACTAGTTACGTCGAATTTTACTATATTCGCCTAACTTTAATACAATAAATAATTTGAGACTTTCTCAAAATACGAAAAACCTTATAGGTCCTTAAAACTTGAATAAGAACAACTGTTCTTAACTTTTATGCAAAACTCTTAAAAAAACTTTTAACGTTTCTGAAAACTAAACTTTTCAACTCTTGAAAAATTTTAATCTTTTCTACTTGAAAACAAACTCTTGAAAATTTTGGTAAGCTCTGGTGAGAGAAAATGGAAGAAACAAAATTCAATTAGCACGTGGTTGCACAGCATCGAAGGTTTTACAAAAAAAACACAAGCAAAATTCTAATGGTTAACTAGGCTGGAATTTACTGGATCAAATTTAAGAGAAAACTAAAATTTAACATTTAATTACCTTTGGTGTAGATTTTCGTTTCACTGGTGATTAATCTAAGTAAAATAATCGATTTTATTATAATCACTCGCGAGCTGTTTGCTTGTACCAGTACAAAATGAAAGAGGCTTTAATTCGCTCGGGCAGCCGTTTTATTGATTCAATTCTAAGAAAAAACTACGCAATCGATGTGATTGGCCGGTCGAACGAAATACACTTCAGACTGGGCAACTGCTATAATCACCTTGAACGTATTCTACCACTGACTATATTCTACGACCTACCACAAACTATCCAATCTACTCTGTGTGTCTTTGGGTCAATGGTAACAGAACAAATACAATAACCTTCAATGTATGACAACCAAGTAACCTAATTGTTGTAGCTCCAGGTTCGATTTGCAAATAATAATATTAAAAGAAAATAATAACAAGCAGTACAGTTAAAATTATACAATTACAGAACTATTACAAATCATACAACAGATTCTCCATGTTTATATAGGTAAATAGTAAACAATTGTTGCACACAGTTTAATACATTGGAGTCTTATAACTAATTGCAGGGTATGACAAAGATTTACAAGTTGTAACAACAATATAGCAGAATACAGGTGGAAACAAAACTAATAGTAATAACAAAGTTAAATTTGATGCTAAGATCTCAAGAAGCTGTTTAATTGTTGAATTATAGTTAAAATAAATTGTGACATTCATACTAAACAGATAGTGAATGTTACACTGGATTGCATAAATATTCATTAGTAAACATTTTGTGTCCTTAGTGTTAACATAGAAATTAGTTTTGGGCTTTTTGATTATTTTATTAATTCTAGCAAAATTTCAAAAAGTTGTATAACTTTGATCTTTCATTATAGCCAATACAGATATTTATTAAATATAAATTTATAAAATAATGTGTAATAATAATTCTAAAATAATGTTAAAATTTAAAAAATGAGAGGAATATCAACCTTATCATAAATATTTAAATATATTATGCACTGCACCTTTATTATTCCATAACTTTTTGACTAAAACGACATTTCCCAAACATACATAAGTACTAGGTACTGATTGAAAATATTGAAAAAAATTTATTCAGGGTGATTCACAACTTATCCAAAAAAATTTGGGAATAGATGCAGCATGAGAAATGGAATCAATATTGCAAAAAAAAATCCTTATAGTTTCCGAGAAAAAAAATATTGAAGTTATAGTACATTCAACCACTACATAGCTGGAAAACTGTAGTCTCTAGCGTCATTCGCCACGTGGCCTCAGTGACTCCGAATACTGAATTCGGATTTTGCATTCGTCGTTGCGATATTTACCTGTTATCTGTGGTGTTTTAGTAGTTAGTGTCAAAAGTTGGTAGTTAGTGTCAAAAATGGTTTGCGTGTACTCGGAGTTGATGGATAATTTATGGTGAAGCATTTGTGTTATGGTGAAACAAGACAACATTTGTGTTAGTTCGTAGAAACTGAGTACAACGGACCCAAATGTGTTTACACATTGGTGGATAAAATTTTGAACAATTGTTGTAACATCGGGTATGTCAAATGATTTTATTATTTAAAAACACAAATTAATTTTATTAATTAATAAAGGCAAAAACAGTTGAATAGGTGCGATAAAATTCTATTTACATATTTCTTTCCTTGCGAAAGTTTTTGTCCGTTTTTATCACACCTCCATGCCGGTCGCATTGTTCGAGGTCAGGTTTTACAGTGGACCAGTTTCCAGTGCCGTGCAGAAGTGTATTTTTAAATCATTTTCGAACTGCCCTTTTTGATTTTTTCTTTACAAAATTGTATTTGTAAGGGTCCCCTGTACATTCAGAATTTTTTTTTTTGGATAAGTTCTGAATCACCCTGTATATCGATGGAAAGAATGCACGACATTTATAATCCTAACAATTTTATTTGATATCACAGGCGCATATGTTTTTCTGTGATGTATTGATGTAATAAAAATAAATATTCATAAAAGTATTGTAGTACGCTTTATATTTAATATATTTATTAGTTAATGTGATTATGAAACAAATACTTATTGAGAAAAATTATTACCAATGCATGTTTTGAAAACTACATTAAAACAGATGGATGGTCATTAAATCAGTGATAGAAAATCTAAAAATAATTATTGTCAGAATTATTACTTTTAAACTTCCGTCTATTCAGACAGAAAGGTGGGTGCAATAAGTACGTGCTGGCTATAAAATGCAATTTGCTTTTAATGCAAATAAAAATATTTACGCCAACTTACATAATCTCACTATATTTGTCTATATTGAAAAAAATCTTATAAAATATGGTTTACCATGAGTATACTGATGGGACAAAATATATTACATTAACATCGTATGGATTTCTTCTATTTGGTATGCATAAATAAGTAGAAATGCATCTAAAATAGGGATACACACCAAATTGGTGTAACTGCACTGAAAGAAATCCACCAAGTGAGGGGCTTTGCTAAGATATTTTAGCTACAGTAGGTAAAATTTTTGCTGTCACAGAAAAAAATTCATGCTGTCACAAGTAATTACGTTTTGCTGAAAAGTGTTTGCTACCACAACAAAAAAAAGTCTTCTGGCTATAAGACAGTTTAGTTGGAATTTTATTTTAGTCGACTGTCTATATGTCCCAAGTGAGTTGCTTTGCTCGGGTAAGTGAATGTACTTACTGTAACTGAGGCCTCACTTAATAATTTCTAGAATAAACAGGAATTCGGCTTAGTGCGCATGCGCAATTACGCGTGCCTTATGCTGACCATGGTTTCGCCCATAAAGAGATTAGAAATTTCGACATTTTACTGTAACACGTAACACGGGATATAAGTTCATCAATCGTTAGTCGTTGGGTACTTTATAATAAATAGATGTTTTGTGATCGAAAGTTGAGTCAGTTTTCAGTTGTCTAACAACTGCCAGACAGTTTTCAATTTGGGTATTTGCGTAGGTATTCAATAGTACTTATATGCATGCGTGATTACATGCACACAGTGCAGGTTGAATACAAACTCTTACTTCTCGAATGGGGATTTCAAGATTATTTATGCTTGTTTGAAGATATGTACAACATTTTTAGTTGCATTGCATGGTACACGAAGAGTGAGGAGAGCCAACAACACCGAAAAATAGTAAATACGGAGTTGATTCATTTGGAGTTAACGAGTTGACTCTATTAGGGTTAATGAGTTTATTCGCTTGGGGTTAATGAGTTGACTAGCCTGGGGTTAATGAGCTGACTCGCTTGGGGTTAATGAGTTGACTCGTTTGGGGTTAATGTGTTGAGTCGTTTGGGGTTAATGAGTTGACTTGCTTGAGGTAGCAAAGAGATTATAGCAAAACTGTCTACTTAATGCAAGTGAGTTCCTTCCAGCAAAGCAGTTTTTCTTGTGTAAAGAGAACTGTCTTGGCACCTATTTAATGCAGATATTTTGCTATGGTTAATGGATTTTTACTAACCATAGCAAAGAAATTCTTTCAGTATGAGGCTGTAGCCAGACATGATGTACATACACATTGTTGAGGATTCAGTATAGAACCTAACAGTAAAAATACTGCTTCTTTAGTTATATTATTAGTGAAATATTCGTCATTGAAGGTATCACTTATTTAAGAATAGTTGTTATAAATTGCAGCAATTCATAATAAAATAATTATATCCAAGCGACACAAAATATCATCAATGGACTATAGTTTACGAGCTATTTATACATTTAAAAATAATCACCATATAACTTCTGTTGAAAATAGTATTCATGCATATAATAGTATAATAGTAAAGTTGCGATAAAATTTTATAATTGATTTCTCATTAAAGCAAACAGAAAAAGAAATAATTGAGAAGAAAATACTTGAATTAGAAACACAGATTCATACAGGCAATATTTGTTAGTAAGTAAGGGAGCATTAAAGATAAGATTTATAAATATTTGTTACATGATAGTCAGAAGGGTAGATATAAGTTTTCCATAATCAATAATAGTGTCTCTGTCCCTCAATCTACTCTCTATTATTAGCCCAGAAGTCAGACTTGTGAAGAAGGGCAATGTATTACTATTCAGCAAGCTGTATCTACTATCAGCAATAATTTCACTATTCAGTACAGGCGTAAGGGAAACATTATTAATGGTGAATCTCCTATTAATTAAATTCATTCAAACAAATATTATTCCCTCCTACCAAAGACGTAAAGGGGGTGTCTACTTCCCCTCTGCAATATAGCTTTTGGTCATACGTATCTAACCCGCAAAAATCAAAATCAATTTAAAGGCTGACATCTTAAACCGTTAGGCTGTCGGTCTGTTCCGGTTTTTAATTGTTGACAAATTAGAGCAAAATTCTAACATTGTTTTTCGGATTACTGACAAAAAACGAAAAATTTCTGACGCCGCTGGTAGTAATTTTGTTCAGACTTTACATATACACAATTACACGATATTTAATAGTGGTTCAGTAATTCATTAAAAATGTGTCACAATTTAGAATAAACTATTTAGTAATTCATGAAGAGGCTCAAACTGGATTTACATGGATGTGGTTACTAATTTTCACTGCTATTCATTGCCTGTTGGCACAAAACTTTGCTTTGCACTTACTTGAAATGAGCGACCTACTAATATGTGGATACTATAAAGGCAATACTAGTGTCATACCAGAATAAACTAAGTTTTTAACTAATAATACTGCTGCTAATATGTAATGACTATGGTATCCTCGGTTATGGCGAATCATTTATGGAGCTACCACTAAAGATGCTGGCAGTGAACAAGGGGAAACATTTAGAAGAATTGAATGCAACCAGTTACAGGGGCCACTACGAAACGTCTCAGAGCGGCTTTAGACCCAAAAAGAACCGAAATGAATATGGGAGCGGGCCTCGCCCCCCCCCCCCCNCCCCCCCCCGGAACCTAGCCCAAATAGCAACCTGAAAAACCATGGCACCTTAAAAAAACATGTCGGTAGATAGATAGATAGGTAGAAATTCAATTCTAAACGGCGCTTTAATCCGCAGGGTAGTTGTTTCTCCACAATGTCAGTAGTTAAAAACTTTACTTGGCCTAATGCGACACTAGTCTTGCTTTCATAGTACATAGTTACAAATTAATAGGTACAAAGCAATGATTGTGCTAGTACGCACTGAGCAGCAGTAACGATTAAGATATAATACAGTTTGTAGGTTATATCTCATGCACACTCAAAATACGTCTGTACATAGACCTTCGAATAGCTGGATGTTTAGGCGGTCATCTTACCTATGGCATCCTGATTAGAACTATTAAGTTCTAAACCGATATGTGTCTGATGATCTTATTATATACTAGATATTTTAAGTGCAATTCAATGCTGGACGGTGTTTTAGCCCGCAGAATAATCTTGAACAGTCATTTCAAAAGCGCCGCCAGCAGTGCAAGCAACATTTATCGAATAGAGTAATAATTGTAATGATGAACTGTTTAAACCAAAATGTTTGCAAATAATCCTTGCGACTATATGAAATGTGGAAAAGCTGAATTAGAATTCCATTTGGTAATAACTTATATACAATTCTTAACTTTTATTAAATGAAAAGTATAGGTATTCCTATAAGTCACAACTTTCGAAGCTGCTTTATGAGCATGTAGAATAGGTATACCTACTTGGCTAGTGTTAGACACTATGTGCCACTTTGTGATAAAACAACTGTACTAGGTAGAGACGTTACAGTCTAATTTACATTTGCATTCAAAGTAGCAGATTTAATTGAGTTTGGAAGAAAATGAGCAAAAAGAAAATTCATTACGGGACTCATCAACTCGTACTTTCTAGATGAGTGCCAGTTTTATAAGGTGGACCAACAAAAAAGTAAATATAAGAAAACAGCTATGAGCAGATATATTAATTATATACTTGGTGTACAGTTAAAAACAATTTAAGAAAAAAAATTCGTACAAACCTATGTTTAAATTGCTTAGTTTTCGAGATGTACAGATTTTTGAAAAATTTACGCTCTGAGGATCTTTGACGTATGATAACGAATCTTGGGCTTTTGAAATGGTAATAGGTAAATAGAAATAGGTAAAAATCCACTGATTTTTAAATAGAGTATATAAATGGATTGACAACCAATATTTTAACAGGTGATAGACTGGATCCAAACGCACAAAAAAAGTGTTACACGATATAGGTCCTAAAATTATATTTCTAATTATTGTTATCATTTAAATTAAAAGATAATCTAAACAACTTAGTTAACTTGCATAAAAACGTGGGATGTACTGCAAGACAGCATGACGAGTGTTAGGTCGTTAACCTTAAACTTGACCTATCAATACATTGTTGAACATATTATTTATGATTTATGATTAATTAAATCGCAAAGAATCAGGCGAATGCAATACATCTTAATGCAAATTACAATTTACCACATCATTGCGACATATTCTTAGAAACCTCATAAAAAATAGGAATTTTCTATATAATTCCCATAAAATGACTACGACTGTTTCAATGCATACACGACACCTTCTTTCCAAGAACTTCCTGGAAAATACCTGGATTTACGAATATTTTTGCTCTGTATTAAAAATCTTTATTTTCAAATTTAGATGTCTATGGGATTTAAGTTAGGTGATGGAGCTGGTCCAGATGTGAGACTTATTTCTTCTTATCCAGGGGACTTTGAACGTATTCTTTTGAAACACCTCGTCGGTTATTAAGATTCTTCTAACAAACTGTTGATTTTATTTAGAAAGATTCTTAAAAAATTCGTCTGAAAACGGTATGGGTACAGTCACAGCTACCCCTGTAGGGTTCTGTGTACCGTCCAGAGTTAGTCCAGTTATTTGGATACTAATGTGGCACATAACCAAATACGAAACGAAGAAATAACTGTTGATTCAGATAATCAAAAACACATAGCGCATTCGATAAACTTTCGAGATTGTCTACGGAGATTAAAACTCTGATGTCAGATATACTCAACATAAATCAATCAATCGATGAACGGAAAGAACTTTAATTTTTTACCAATTTAAATTGTTCAAACAGTCACTTATTACACTTAATATATCACTTATTACAAAGTTACCAATTATAAGTTACCAACTCAAATATTATAAATCTACATCAAATATCAACAGAGCTATTTGTGTAAATTATAGTTTTCAAAATCTCAAAATCCTGTATCTAGAAACATAAGTCGTTTAGGATAGATTTTTTTTAACTGGCAGTCACCACCTGAAATATTTTTACGTACCTTCTATTGCTGCATCTACAGATCCTAACATAAAATACGCAAAAATAATATCATAAATACAAAAAGTATAAGAAGTTTCTTGAATTATCGGTTAATAAAGGCAGTAAAATTAATTATTAAGTTAACAGCAACGTTTCTGTAGTGACATTGTAATATCATTGAAATTTTAACATACAAGTTGTTTAGAGACAATGCCACCGTGTTCATGTTGTAAAACATTACGCAAAAAATAAATAAATAATTACATAAGAATAATTGCTAATGTCCTCATCATGAAGCTAAAAATTACTCTGGTTATTACTTTTAATTTATGTTTTTCCACCATAGAAATATACTTTAAATATCTTTTGTTACAATATTATTAATTAACAAATATTATTCATTCTTAATTCATTCTTCTTTGCCTTAATAATTTCATTAACATATTGTTAAAAGTCGGCTTTTCTTTCAATATTAAACAACACTATAAGATGGATGTTGGAATTTGATGGGATTTAGTCTGACTCCGACCGGATTCCAATGCAAGTCAAGGCCAGCATAAACAAGCTTATAAGAATCAGACACTATTGTGTTTACATTTCGTGCATTTAGTCAAATTAGATAAATATTTGAAACTATAAAATAATAACGAAGATGGTCTACTAAGTGGAAATCGTTTTATGGTACTACAATTTTTCAAGAAGAATGTCTATTTTGGAATCTAGGTCTGTACGTGAACGAATGAAAACTGTTTGCTACAAGGTGCGTATCGACCGGAAATCATATGTAAGTACGTACAAGACCTGCTCGCAATCAGTCACACTGATGTCTAGAAAGTAGTTATTTGTTTAACTAAGCAGTAAAGTACAAGATTTAATGCCGCGGCTGGTATTTCATAGACGAGGCGCAGCTGAGTCTATTAAAGCAGCCACATACTATTTGTTATTAACATTATTACACTTTTATTCATTAGTAGACTGTTAAATGATGTTTCTCTTTATATTTACTTTGAATGATCGTGGGTCAAAGTTTGAGTCATTCGTTTACGCTCCTTTTATTTTGCAAATCGTTGTTTTCGGTTAGAATTTAAAATTTTATATCAACAATATCTTGAAAATGGCTTTTACCTATAACATTAAATTTTCTTATTAGAAATTTAAATTTAACTAGTGTCTGTAAGTTATTAAAAAATAATCTATTATGTGATTATGTATTACGGAATAACAGAAGACATATTTAATCGCAAACAGCTTCTGAAAAGGCACCATTGGACCAATGAAAATGTTCGCAATGCTTTAATTTAGTTGTCAATTTTACCAAGTTATTCATATTTTAGTAAGTAATTTGAATCGCGCACATACAAACATTATTCCTATTTTTATTAATTTTGTCATCGTAGGTTTAAAGAGGTAAGGTGAAACTTCAATAAATTTGACATCCATTAATAATAATTATTTGTAATACGTAATTAAAGCAGAAACATTAATTGTTAGGCAAAATAAAAATAAAATTTAGTAGTTACAAAGGTACTTATACTTATTAGACTAAAATACGGAAATGCTTCACTTATGACCAATACGTACCTAACTGACAAATTTTGTAAGGTAGAACTAGAAGTGGTACATATAACATGCGATCAAGGTGAGCCAATAAGATTACTGTAATCACAATCATCTGCGTTTGACTGCAGTGTTAATGATACGTGTAAACACGAAAATTCGTAATTTTTTTAACGTATATTATATGTATGAATGCTAAAATTTAAAAAAAATATGATGACCGTTATTAAAAGTACGAAGGTGTCATTTACTTACTATTTAGTATACAAGACGATTCACAACTTATCCGAAAAAATTTGGAAATAGATGCGTCATGAAAAATGGAGTCAATATCGTAAAAAAATTTTTTGTAAAATACACACATAAAATTCTGCATGTTTTGCCTTGCACAAGGTCAGGTTTTGCAATGGACCAGTTTCCAGTGCCGCGCAGAAGTGTATTTTTAAATAATTTTCGAACTGCTCTTTTCCATTTTTTTTTCGGATAAGTTCTAAATCACCCCCTTAATTATTATATTATTTATGGACGTTTAAAAAAACAGTTTAATTTATCTAATTTTAATAATGTTCATTTAACCAAAAGGACTACCAATATTTTTCTTTAAAGGACGCACTTGGGCACATTACTTGGTTCAATTTTAGACAGTATCAACTGATGCTGGACTGCTCTAGTCTTTTATGACAGTCTTTGAGTACATTGCTAATGTACTAAAGTTTATGTTTGAGGTCTGTTCATCTTTAGGAGTTTGTTGCACTGTGCCTCTTTGTATAGCTGGCAGCTTTATGAACTGTGTTTATGGCCGTCCTATGGGCTGTGTACTCTTTGAGGGTCTGTTCCGCTAGTAGGACGTCTCTGGGTTAGTTAATTTAAGAGCAATGAGAGCTTTGAGTTCGTGTGTAAAATTTTTAAGAGAAATTTATAAAACTCAATTTCTTTATGAAATTATGATTTATTAACATTATCATTAATAACAATAAATATGGTTTGTTTATAACATGTGGCATAAACAACGTACATATACAGGGTGTCCGGTAAGTACCTCCTAATCTCTCGGGAGTGTATAGGGGAGGTCAAAATAAAACTAGTCCTTCCTATAATTTTTTTTCCTAATGTGCCCCCTAACGGAGTTATGGGGGGTCAAAGGGGTACCTAGAAATTAACGTTTAGGGTTATAACTTTGAAACCACCCTGTATATTTTAATAAAATTTTCGTACGTTGTATTACACATGGAGCTCTACGATTTGATGCTAAAATCAACTTTTTGCTATTATCAGGTGTCCAGAAACGGACTGGCCCTATCACAATTTTTCTCAAAATTTTGACAGAAGTAATTTTATCAAACTGAAAATATTATTATTAGATACTCTGAAGGTTTTTCTTTAAAAATGGTACTCTTTATTTATTTCGAAAAAATGAACGGTTTGCGAGATAAATCGGTTTTGAAAAAAATTGGTAACAAATACAACAACAATTAAAATTTATTTTTTTTACATATTATTTCATGCATTTAATTTCTTTAACTTTATCAAGTCCAGAAATCTTTGAACGGGTTGGCTATACTTTATGAGCAAGTAGTGACCAATTAAAAATAACATTTGAAAAATAACTTACTTACAAGACATGCAACAAAGAACATTCAACAATGAACAAAGGTACCTAAATGTTACTTCGGTAGATGTTCAAAATGAGCACCCCGTACTTCAATGCACTTTCTAATCCTACGAATGTTTTCCCGGTGCACTTGAAATAATATTCCGTGATTATTGCGGAGATGGTCACAGTTCTGTGTTAGCCTCAGCAGAAGTTCCTCTCTACTATTTACGGGTGTTGAATAAACGTTATTTTTTAAATGACCCCACAGAAAAAAGTCTAATGGGTTTAGGTCGGGCGACCTAGGTGGCCATAATACAGGTCCGCCTCGACCTATCCATCGATCACCAAAAACATTCGTCAGATGTTGACGTACTAAACGATCAAAGTGGGGTGGTGCACCGTCATGCATGTACCACATTTCAGTTCTTATTTGAAGGGGCACTTCTTCTAACAAAATATTTAGATTTTCCTCTAAAAATTGCAAATAAAGAGCACCATTAAGTCTTTGCTCCAGAATAAATGGACCAATCAAATGATTCCCGATAATGCCAGCCCACACATTCACCATAAACCTTTGTTGGTAGCGAGTTTGAACTAAAGCGTGAGGGTTTTCTTCATCCCAGACATGTAGATTATGCGAATTAATTATGCCGTCTCTTGTAAAACCTGCTTCATCGGTGAACAAAATAGATGTACCAAAATTATGATTCCGAATATGATGCTGTAAAAACCAATTGGCGTATTGAAGTCTTTTTGGATAATCATCTGGAGACATAGCATGTACTTTTTGGATGTGGTACGGGTAAAGCAATTGTTCTTTCAGAGTTTCATGTACAGCCCATTTTGTAACATTGTTTTGCGCCGCAAGCTTCCTTATGCTATTTGAAGGATTATTAGCAACGTCTTCCAATATTTGTTCCTCTACATGAGGGTCTCGTACTCTCCTCGGGGCTCCTGCTCCACCACGGCGTGGCAAAAAGCTTCCTAAATAAAGGATTCGGAAGAAATTAGTTTCACTAACGTTTTTCACTATTTTTTTTTACCTGTTTCTCTTAAACTACGATCAACTCTTTCAAAAGTTTTTGGACTCGGCAAATGTCGACCCGGAAACCTTTCCTCATAAAGTCTTCTTGCCTCCACGGAGTTGCATAATGCTTCCCCATAAATTAGGTGCATATCAGCATATTCTGCACAGGAATATTCTTCCATTTTTAAATGTTATTTCTAACGGCTTAAAACGAATACCACAATAAAATTGAATTTTTATTCTGTCACGCGCCTTTGACAAGTACTTTAAAATCAACAGGGTCTAACAACGAAAACAATAGAAAAGAACTCCATGGAGACAAGAGCAATAATAATTTGTAGATGTATTTTGGTCATAGATGTTGATTTTACAAGAAACGGCATTATTCATTCCCTTAATTCACCACCAGTAAATGTTTATGGTGAATCTGTAGGCTGGCACTAGCGGGAATGATTTTATTGTAAAAAAATAAATTTTAATTGTTGTTGTATTTGTTACCAATTTTTTTCAAAACCGATTTATCTCGCAAACCGTTCATTTTTTCGAAATAAATAAAGAGTACCATTTTTAAAGAAAAACCTTCAGAGTATCTAATAATAATATTTTCAGTTTGATAAAATTACTTCTGTCAAAATTTTGAGAAAAATTGTGATAGGGCCAGTCCGTTTCTGGACACCTGATAATAGCAAAAAGTTGATTTTAGCATCAAATCGTAGAGCTCCATGTGTAATACAACGTACGAAAATTTTATTAAAATATACAGGGTGGTTTCAAAGTTATAACCCTAAACGTTAATTTCTAGGTACCCCTTTGACCCCCCATAACTCCGTTAGGGGGCACATTAGGAAAAAAAAATATAGGAAGGACTAGTTTTATTTTGACCTCCCCTATACACTCCCGAGAGATTAGGAGGTACTTACCGGACACCCTGTATAATTTAGATGGTGTACTGACACTGTTCAGGTTCCGAACGCTGGTTACTGAATCTCGGGTTGGTTGGGTCGACGTTCGTTCGCAGTGCATGGTGGATCCGCAGATGTTTGTTGAGAAGTCCGCCTTAAATTCTGACAGTTGGCCTGACCTTTTCGAGATTCCCACCTTTCGAACCTGACTTCCTGGAACGGATCATTTCCGTTTGTATTACTATTTGGCCTTGAGTCGATTTTTCCCTCTCTGCATCGCATCTCTGGTGACAACTATGGCAACAGCATCGGCGGTGTCGTCTGATGCGGCTACTTGCAACTATTTTTTGGAGCGGCGGCGGAAATTTTGGAAAGTGAGGTGAAATTGACACGAGTTGCGTCCTTTGCTTCCCTTAGAAGGTGGTTTGGGTCCCTCGGGACGTGGTTTACGATTGTGGCCGCGAAAAATACATGTGTGCTTAATGGGATGCCGGTCAATACGCGGCTTCCAAATAGATTGTAGGATCT
Source organism: Anoplophora glabripennis (assembly GCF_000390285.2). Classification (NCBI taxonomy): domain Eukaryota; kingdom Metazoa; phylum Arthropoda; class Insecta; order Coleoptera; family Cerambycidae; genus Anoplophora; species Anoplophora glabripennis. The sequence goes on along the minus strand of NW_019416630.1, from coordinate 228,546 downwards.
AGTGGTTGGATTTTTTAGTAATTGTCGATGGAACGCTTTGTCAAAATTATGTAACAATTTTTTTAGAAATGCAATTATTACTGAAATGTAAATTTACATGAAAAGTCGACCTCTAGCAAATTACAAAATTTCTGCAGCAATTAATTTTTAAATATTTTCATTAACACATGGTATTTAAAAACGAAATTGTATGGAAAAAACTTGATGTTGTGATACAAATAGTTCTAGAGCTATTTTAAATTCATTGAATTGCTCGATAACGGTGATGCATATTTATAAATATATACGAATCGAAGTGATTGTTACCTTTTTTTAGATAAGTTTAATCACTCTACGTGAGTCTTATATTTTTGAGACTAGAAGATAATAGTGTGCATATATTACATTGAAATCTTTAATAAAAATTCAACCCCAATTTACGTAAAAATATGTGCACATTCGAAATACTCTTCTCCTTACATTTATAAAAAATACTCTTGACATAAAGCAATAGTTTATATGAGCTACCCCAGAATTAGTCGAAATAATTATTTGTTTTACTAAATGCTGTTACTGAGTCGATAATAATAAAATTTTTAAAAACTAAATAATATTGTATATTTCAACACCCTTTATTAATATGTGTGCATGTTTGGACCGTATTTTAATATTTAGTATTTCTGAGATCTGCTCTGAACTTTGAGATATCCCATTATTTCTAATTACCATGTGTACCTATGGCTCAGATTAGTAATTTGTGGAAAATAACAATTAAAATAAATTTCCCCATAATTCCATCACTTTCTAGTTATTGTTTTGTGTAGTTATAAATTTTGTGGTTAATTCAACTGGTAATCTTCAAATGATATTATTTTTTAATTACAGTTACGCAAGAATACAATTATTAATCAATTTTTGTATGCTGTTTAAGAAGTGATAAAGAATGTCTGTCATTTAAAAACAAAAACCGTGAATTTCAATTTGAATAGCACAACATACCGCATACCTTCGTCTTGAGACAATATTGGTAATTTATGTTAACGACTTTACAACTTTGTTACGTTGCCTCCGATATGCGTTCTTATTGCAGCGGTGCGCGGCGGCTGCGTCAGTTTATTAAGTTATAGCAAAAATTTCAAGCAGTACCCCAATGCCAATTAATGGGTTACTTGGGAAATATTAATTTTGAAAGAAATATGTTTCATTAGCGTTCAAACGTTCAAGATATCCACGTGAATTTAACTGACATTTTATAATGTCACATTCTTTCAAGTTTTTGTTAGTATATGTCTCACATTGAGAAGGTTTGGAATGGCGTATGATTCTATACGTATGGCATCTTAAGAATCCGAAAAGTAATAAATAATGTTATTGTTTAATAAAAAACGAAATAATGCTATTGTTGCCTACGTCTGTCAATTAAGAACAAAAAAATAGTTCCTTTTGGTCAAGGCATTGGTTAGAAGAATGGGCACGATATGCCCGTTTTTGAAGGGACTTTTTGAGAAAACAATCCTTACGATATTTTAAATTACTTTCGAATGTATTGTGCAACATTTAATCGTGACACTCCACTAACCAACACTTTAAGCGTATGCTTTTTGAACCGCAGACATCAAACCTGGGCTCCAAAGTTTCCAAGTATACATTCCTCTGATCAACACTTCTGCGTACGATCTGTGAATGGCATACATCAATTCTGCGCATCTGCGAAGTCTTCTTGCGTGGCTAGCTATGCATGTCATGTAAGCGCTAATGATTATGAGATACAATTTTTGGTGATGTAATTTGAAGAAAAATAAAAAAGCAAAAATATGTTTTAAGTACGAGGCATATCCACAAAGTATATCAACAAAGTTGGCAATACTGCATTCAAGGCCAAGGCGTTAGGAGCACAACGAGGGCTCATTTGTCTTAATCAGTTGAGAACTGTTGTTGTAATGGCGTGTTGAAAAAATAAGTGCATCTATTCCGAATCCACCAGGTGAGCAATTCCTTGACTGTATTGTGACTAGCGACGAAAGGTGGGTAGCCCCCTACCCCTGCATACAGTGCCGACATCCGCCTTCATCATCAGCGACACAATTCAAAACTGTTCGGGCCGAAAAATCATGGCAGCTGTGTATTGGAACCGTGAAGGAGTTTTCCTCGTTGACCTTTTGCCCCAGGGGGAACAGTTAATGTTGCGCGGTACCGCGAAATCCTGAAAACAATACGGATGGTGATACAGAACAAAAGAAGGGAAATGTTAACGAAGGGAGTTTTCTTGTTCCATGACAATGCAGGTTCCTACACAGCCAACGCCACAAAGGAGCTCTTGGATTCACTTGGTTGGAACATCATTAACCACTCTGCTCACAGCCTTTTCTCTTCTCCGAAGGTTTTTATGGGTGGAAAAAGGTTTTCTACCGACTCGAGACGGTGGAAGATTTTTTTGACGAAGGTATCAACAACTCATCATGCACTCGGTTTACAAACTGCATTGATGATGAAGTCGACTACGTCGGAAAATACCTATGTAAATTTTTCATAAATACAGGGTGTCCCATAAGCACATGATCAAAAAGGTACTGCGACATTCTTTGGCTCAAAAGAAGACGATTTGACCTAACTTCTATTAAGAAAAAATATCTGGCTCCTCTGCTATTGACTGTCAAACTTCTTGAAAAAATAAAATATTAATAAATGTTAAGATGGATTTTAATGAAACTAATGTTTTTATGAAGCAACCGCGTCCGTCTGCCTTGGGCTAGTGGTAAATTCTTGAGTGTCTTGGTACAAGAATTACCAGAACTTTTTATTTGGTCGCTGAAATTAATTCATTTTATTTTTATTGATGCATCAGTCCTTTTTAGAGATTTTCGTGATCTTGGTAAAATCTTGTAGCATTCAGTTTTTACGCAAAAAAATATTTTCAATTTTAGACATTCATTATTACTACTACTCAAGTACAACAACTACTCGCTACAATTACTACTATCGGAGTAAGCGATACAGTCCGATACATTCGTTTCGAATGGCGTTTTCTAATGAAGAGATGACCGACTGATCAAAGTCTTAGGGTTTTGCGAAGACTTGAGTGGAAGTGTACGGTCTACGCGGCGCGATACCCAAATCGACGGGTTCCAGATTACCGATTTACATGGATTTAAATGAGTTTGAGGGAGATTAGGCAATTTGGTGTTCGAAACATTGACCGTGTGGGTCGCCCTCAAGTACGAAATGTAGCCGTTGAGGGAGACGTTTTAAATAGGGTCGCTTAAGATCCAAATATCAGTACTCGGCCGTCTGACAGTGGAACCAAAAAGTACAATTAATCGCATCATAAGACAGCAGCTCCTCCATCCTTATCATGCGACGTCTATTCAGGAGCTTTTATACCACACCATTTTGAGAGAAGACTTCAATTTTGCCCTTTTATTTAAGGAGCGCGGGCACATGATCCAAGTTTCACCAGCCATGGTATCTTTAATTCACGTAATTTCCACCATTACGCTGAAGAAATCCCTCATGCGAGGCGTATTAATCACTTTCAGGTGGAATCTCCAATAAATGTTTGGGCCGGGATCATCGATGACATGCTTCTGGGTCCTTATGTCATGCCGCGCCGCTTAAATAGCAAACATTATTTCAATTTTCTGACGAATACCTTTCGGGTTCTAATGGAAGACGTCCCTCTCGATCTTCGTGCTCAGATGTAGTTTATGCACGATGGTGCTCCTCCGCAGTTTAGTGCAAATGTAACTGCACATTTAAATAATACTTTTCCACACAAATGGATCGGAAGAAGAGGGAGGGATGTTCCTTTCGAATGGCCCCCCAGATCCCCCGACTTAACGCCGTTAGATTTTTTTCCATGGGGAGCCTTAAGAATTAAGTTTATGCTACTCCTGTGGAATCCCAGGAAGAATTATTGCGTAGGATTCAAAACGACGCAGACGTAATACGGAATGATCCAAAAATGTTGAGGATGGCTCAATTCAATTTCAGTCGAAGGATCCAGCTAAGCATCCAAGAAAATGGGGGGCATATCGAACATGTCTCGTAATTCTACCATAATCTATCGTATCTATGTAACTGTCATCCAGTTTCAATAAAGAGAAGTATGTCTTACTTAAGTACGTCTTTACATTTTTTGAGTGTTAACAAAAAATAAATCTAATGAAGTAAAATGATATTCAATACGTCGCATTGCAACAGACTTTAAAATTGCAACCATTTTACTGTCAATATTGATATCGTAGGTAAAAGAATTGGCAATTATTATTAGAGAAAGCTGCTTCTTGTAAAAGGGCAAATTTACTGCGGTACATCTAAAATTGTTAAGTCGCAACGAAACAGAAACAATTTTTTTACGTAAAAATTATGAATGCAACAAGATTTTACCAAGATACTTACTACGATACTAGTGATTGGTGTGAGTATTTGTTGTACTTGAGTTGTAGTGATTGTGATTGTCTAAAATTGAAAGCATTTTTTACGTAAAAACTATGAATGCTACAAGATTTTACCAAGAGCACGAAAATCTCGAAAAAGGACTGATGCATCAATAAAAATAAAATGAATTAATTTCAGCGATCAAATAAAAAGTTCTGGTAATTCTTGTACCACGGCACTCAAGAATTTACCACTAGCCTGAGGCGGATGGACGCGGTTGCTTCATCAAAACATGAGTCTTACTTAGGAACAAGTCTACAGCAAGTTTCATTAAAATCCATCCTAACATTCTCCAGATATAACAAAAAACATATTTTTTTCAAAAACTTTGACAGTCAATAGCAGAGGAGCCAGACATTTTTTCTTATTGGAAGTTATATCAAATCGTCTTCTTTTGAACCAAAGAATGTCGCAGTACCTTTTTGATCATGTGCTTATGGGACACCCTGTATACTGCCGTTTTGATTTTTTTTTAAATTGGGTACTCTTACTTTGTGGTGATACTTCGTAATTAGAAAAGATGTATTTACAAAAAATAACGAGCAAACAAATGTAAAATAGTTATGAACATATAAAATCTTGCTTTGACCTCTGCGCATGTCAATTTAGACAGTTAAAACACTATTATTAATCCTTAACTATTACCAAAAGTAACCCGGTTGTTTAAAATGTTTTAAAATCACAAGTGAAAAAAATTATTTTATGACGTTTTTAATTAAATGCATGTACCATTAAAAATTTAGTTTCATTTTTGACAACTTTGAAGGCTTGTAACCCAAAAACCAAACATTTTTTATTTAACTTTTTTTTCGTAGATCGTCTTTATTTATCGTCGTGAATGTGCAGTCAAAGGTTGTCGATGAAATTTGCAGACAGCCTGTATATAGTGGTTTACTCATTTTTTGAGTTCCATATTTACTTGGAAATGACATATTGAAGTTTATTTCTAATGGAACAATGCAACAGTATGTCGCTTCAGTGTTCCACCAGAAATAATACATTTTAATAGATATCACTTCATAACACTACAGATATAAATGGTACATACATTTTATAATAATCGAGATATAAGAGCCAATAGAAATTCGAGTTCGAGAAATATAACATAAATAAAACTCCTAACTGCTGATATGCTGCAATAACTACCCTAATCCAAAACAACAACTAAGAATTATACAGGGTGATTCACAACTTATCCAAAAAAACTTGCGAATAGATGCGGCATGAGAAATGGAGTCAATATTGTAAAAAAAATTTTTGTAAAATCCTTATAGTTTCTGAGAAAAAAATTATTGAAGTTATAGCACATTAAACCACTACATAGCTGGACAACTGTAGTCTCTAGCGTCATTCGCAATACGCGTGGAGAGCCATGTAACTCCTAATACTGAAATCCGTCATTGCGGTAGTTTTTACCTGTTATCTGTGGTATTTATATCAGTTTTTTAGTAGTTAGTGTCAAAAATGGCTTGCGTGTATAGCAAGTCAGAGTTGATGGATATTGTTTTAATTTATGGTGAAGCAAGACAACATTTGTATTATGGTGAAGTATTTGTGTTATGGTGAAGCAAGACATCATTTGTGTTAGTTCGTAGAAAGTGAGTAAGATGGACCCAAATGTGTTTACACGTGAGTGGATAAAATTTTGAACAATTGCTTAAATTTATTAATAATTTATAAAGGAAAAAGCATTTGAATTTGCCGATATAAAATAGGTGCGATTCTATTTACATATTTCTTTCCTTGCGAAAGTTTTTGTCCGTTTTTATCACGCCGCCATACCGGTCGCATTGTGCGAGGTCAGGTTGTAAGGGTCCCCTGTACATCCAGAATTTTTTTTTTTTAATAAGTTCTGAATCACCCTGTATATCTAATAATAAATACAACTAATATAAAAACATATAGGTACCTGATATATTGAAATTGTTAAATGATGTAATAATTCAAAGAAATATCTTAAATTTTTAATATAATTCTATAATCGCCGTTGACGATGACTAATATCTTGCATACTTAGATTTCTTTCTGGTATCGAGGAACATTTGTTTGACTTCATTTAATAAGATTTTTTAGAAAAACTTTTCTGAATTTTTTAGAAATAATTCCTATGATGTTTCTGCGAAACGAATAGTTAGCATCCTATAATTTTTAAAGTGCTTGATATAGGTTAAAAAAATATTAACTTGGAAGTGGACCCATTTTTTTCAGATAAAATTGAAGAGATCTTTTTTCATAGAAAACTATAAGTTACAAGTAGTAAATAAATTTTGAAAATACCCACTAGCGTTGAATTCTTGGAATTAGTGATAGTGACGCCATGTCTACAGATAAATACTTTATTTTAAAAAGTCTTAAATTGCATTGATTGTTTCCATAATAATTAATATTATCACGGAAATTATATATGCGTTTAATGAAATCAGATTGTTGTTGTGCAATACCTTCATAAATTCGTAGATGCATAAAAAAAACACAAGCATTAATGGTTGATTACTGAGAATAACTATCCACAAGAAATTCCAATGTAAACCTACAGGTATATTACGAATCTTCAATAAAGAACTTAGTACTTTATCAATAAATATGAATTAATAATCAACAAATATTTTACAGTTAATAATTTTTTTAACTCTACTAGATCTATTTTATTTCATATTAGAATAACTATTTTTTTAACCTAAAATTAACTTGTCATACAGAGAAATAAAACGGCAATATTTCTAAAGTTGTCGTTTCACAAAAAAAATATAAGATTTTTTATTGCAAGTACCTACAGTGTTATAACGTAATCATTAAAGTCTGATAAATTCAGTGGCCTAGAAATTTGCTTGTTTTTTGAATTCTTAATGAATTACATTGTAATTTCAGTAAAAAATACTATAAATATTTTTCGTAAAGTGGGTAGTTTTAAAATTTTGTTTTATTTATTCAACTGTGTATTAAAAGTAATTTCGACAATTTTTTTTCAAATGTATTTTCGAATATAATACATATATTTTTTCTTTCAAATTCAATTTGGAATCAAACGAATAAACGCATTTCAAATATGGGAGAGACCGAAGTTACATACCAATTTTCTGTTGAAGAGCATTTCTAGCTAATACGTTTAAGAGGGCTCTATAGCAAATAGGCAACCAGCAATACATTTTTATAGACTTTATTACATAACAATTCTTCTAAATAAGAATTAATGCACAAATAAGTCTTTTATTTGTGCATTAAATAGCTTGTGTACTATTGCCTTTCATTTCTTTTGCTAAACCCTTTGCGTAAGAAAATGTAGTTTGCAAGGTTTTATTTTTCATTTACTTTTTATAGTAAGTATATGAATAAAGATTTAATTGGCAAAAAATTATTTATAATATAATCGGAGTCAATGAATCAATACAACTAACTCCCAAGTTATAGGTAGATTTGAACCTTAACTGTTGTGAGATTTTTATATATTTATTTTTTTGTTGAGAATAATCAATAAAATTGATAGCCACTCACAATTAAGCTCCAATACTTACAGTTTTCAGAAGTATAATGATTTTTCAGAGAAAGCATTAGCAGCATAGCGTGTTGAGTGTGTTGGTACTGGAGATACCTTCATATTTGTAGAAATTTAAGTAATTTATTTATTTGTTTTGATAAATAATTGTAGTTAGTACATACGATTTGTGTAGTGTATAAATTGGTCAAGGAAAGTTTATTTTGGATGAAGATTTTGCAGTTTCTTGCAATCTAACCTATTATTACTTGTTACTCCTGTCGTATCGTCTTGACCATTGGCGCATCACTTAAAAAAAGCCGGGACGCGTGGTAATTTATTTATTAGTTCTCGGAACGGATGGGCTAAAAAGTAAAATGTTTCAGTTAACGCTAATTTATCGAAAAGTTAAGGGTTTTTCAAGTAGGTTTAGCGTCGCCACAAGGCCGTTCTTCGGAGAAGACAGTATTTTTTAACATTTCAAATAACGCGCGAAATGCATTCCAATGAACGTAGGAATTCGAAGAATAAGTTGTTAGAAGTTGTTAGAAAAATAATAATAGATAAAATAGCTGGTTTTTAGGCGGATTTTCCAAGCTATAAGAATAGATTAAATGAGATTAACTAATCCGTCCCGTATTGCTACACGGAGTCGCTAGAGGAAGGCTAGGGTTACTTGCGCGATCAGTTAGTCACAGAATTATTTATATAAATGTAAGTCCAGTCAATTAGGTAATTATAAACATAGTATAGTTATACCAAAACGTCCCGATATTCAGTCCACCAATAAGATAAGAACAGAAACTTCTGGACCCAAGAAATGGGCGTGTCGAAGCGAGGTGTCGAATTCAGGAGAGATCTCCGGATAAGGCAGTTTTTCCTTGGGTTCCATATTGAGCAGTCTGTTTAGTTTTAGAGTCTCGGGTTAATTTAATAATGGATAAAGTCATTCCAAATTTTGCTATGGATCGCACATTCCCTGAATCTCGGTACGCTGTCGCGTGTCAATAAATTATTTAATAATGTTTTTCGAACCCGTTATGTCGTTATTTTGTTTGTTTGTTTTGTTTTTATTGTTATTAAAACCCTTCCTGGAAGGTTTTGATGTTTTCTTGTTCTTCCAACTTAAGTGTCACCCTATACGACCAACCACTGGATTACCTTGTACATAAGCGACATACGGTAAGAGTCTGGTATTCATTCTCTGAAGGTACAACAATTCTAAGTTCCCACGTGTCAATTAAAGTATAATGATAATTATAAACTCCCTATCGAGAAGTTAATACAAATGCCGCCCAGTACGGCTATTTGTGTTTGCTGTAACAAGTCTTCTAAATTCAACCTAATGATCAAATGTTGCGTCTGCAATAAGATGTACAAACATTCATGTGTTAATATTACTACAGAAGAGCTTCATATGCTAGCTGATACTAGTAAAGGTTGTGATTGGACGTGTGGTGGTTGCAGATCGTTAGGTAATGACTTGAAGGATCTTAAAGCTCTTATTTTTAGTCTTCAGAAGGATATTCAGGATCATAAATCTAATAATTTTGCATCTGTGATCAGATCGCAATTTATTGAAATTGATCAATGAAATCGACCAAAGATGCGTAAAGGAAATATGGTTATTTTTGAAGTCCCTGAGAAGGATCAGGACTCAACAGCAGCTGATGTGTTAGAAAGTGAACGTAACGACATCGACAAAATTGTTAAATTCCTGATAATAATATCCCTGTGTTAAACTTCAAAAGAATATATGTCTATAATAATAATAAATGTCGCCCAATTAAGTTGTTCCTTGAAGATGAGAAGTTGAAAAAAAATTACATTATGAAATCCTTAGTCTTGAAGAAAAATAGATCTTTCCGGAAGATATACTGTCCGTTTGATCGTACTCCTCGTCAAATTGAATATTACAAGGATGTAAAAAAGGAATTGGTCAGGCGTCAGGAAAGTGGAGAATCAGATATTGGAATTAGGTATGTTAAAGGTATTGCAAAAATGGTTTTATTTTGTGCCAATTTAGTCCTTTTGATATGAAAATTATGAATATATGCTGTGTTGAAAAATGTTGAAAAAGTCCTTTGATATGTTATGCTCAAATCCTTGTCAAAATTAAATTCAACCTTGAGCTTTGTGTTATAGAGAGAACAAAGACCTGTTTGTTGTTAGCGGCTTCTAGAAATGTAAGGTGTCCAATCATTATTCATTATTATCCATTATTCATTGTTATTATTACTTTTGTGTACAAAATAAGTAACTTTTGTGTAGGTACAAAATAAGTAACTTTTTGTGTTTCTGTCGCTACCTGTATTTGCAGACGTTTTTTATATTAGTTTTGACTTTCTGTGTATTAATTATATCATATTGGTTTCGGCCTGGATCTTTCCTTAGTTACGTCGAAATATTGAGGTTCTTATTGACAGCGTGTGTCTCTCAGCATCTCCGCTACTATACAAATGACTTTTACTTACATTATTTAAATTGCCGAACCAAGTTTCATCAATCAACGTCAAACATATTTCCAGATATTGACATTTTTCAGAAATTTTACTCGGTAGTTTGCAAATGAATCGACATAAATATTAACTGTAATAGTTATGTTTTGCATAAGAAATATAGAGAGAAGATTTTCAACTGACTATCTTTTTAATAGAGTTTCATTATTGGTGCCAAAATATACAGTAAGTATATACGAGTACATAAGTATTTCCACAATTCAAATAAAATTGAACAGTACACAAAGTAAGAAATAGAACTTAATATTAATATAAAGGTATGAATAAATGGAAAATACTTTAAATTCCATTATTCTATATTTAATGTTTTTGCAAAATAAATGTTTAATTGCATTTTATAAGTTAATACCTCAATTATAACCACCATTTCTCATTTATATGTCTTAAATTAGGACTATATAAATAAAAGTTGTGAATTATAACTAATTTTGGTTTCCATCAGTTGTTTCAGAAACAAGTTCCGTATCACGTGACATGTTGGCTTGGAACTTTTCTAATTGATGCATTATTAGTATCATTGATGATAACTTCGATTCTTGCTAACTGCTTCTTGAATGACTATTGAAGAATAATTTCAATTCTAATCATTTCAGTCAATAACACCTGTATAATGAAGACAATTAATTTTTATCAAAAATTTAAACGTAAATACAAATCGCAGTTCGACATCACAATCTACATGTCATAGGCAACACCAAAATATTTATATGTTACGGTCGATACTATCAGATACCATCTTGTTAAATGTAACTGATCTGTAAGAAAACGAGCAATATAAATAATATGATATGCGTATTCTTAATACTTACCGATCGCAGCTAAAACGAGGACTTCTGCCACCAGGGACTAGAACGGCACCTCAAAGACAAATTTCAATTTGAAACATACTTCAGAATTTGTAAAGTTTGCAAATTCAAATACTGTTTACATATTTTCATTATTATTTAGGAATTGGGAGGCAACTCAGGCCCGAAGCTTAGTTCAGCTTCTCTGGTACAGATGTTAGTAATACATATTCAACAGTGGCGATTTTTCGGAGACGGGAAAGAAGAATGTTGAGTTGATTTATAGGCCACCAAAGATACAGCGATGGTTACGCTCCCCTGCGACCCTTCTGTTAATTCTAAAAATATTTTATACAGAGTGGGCAAATGAAAACGAAACAGAGCCATTTTCAGGTACTGCGTCAAGATTGTAGAAAAACGCTCAGACCCGTCGATTTTAGATTAAAAGGGAACATTCTTTGGTGGTATTTTTGACTCCGCCACTTTCACCCCCAAGCAAGGGTAAGCATCACCCCAAAATATTTAAATGGCATTGGGGGTTGAGTAATATTTCTTTTGAAAGCTCTTACAATTCTCTTTACAACAGACTTTAAATTTTATAATTCCGCCCAATACTTATTAAGAATTTTGATTTTAAAGTTGAAACTTATGTACAAACAATTAGTAACGGTAAAAATGTCAGTCATTCGAGTTAAGTACGCCAATGGTATAAATTTAGTATTTCTTGCGTTACATTGGTTTTTGGCGATTTGTTATCACTTTCGTAAAAAAAAACACAATTGTAAAAAACAGAAATGAATGCTATACACACACAATGAACGTAAAATTAGTGGATTCCAAATTATTTTCTAGTATTATTTGGAAGCGTTGGTTGGTAGTTTATTTAATTGTGTTTTTGAAAATTAAACACTATGGTTTATTCCATTGCGGAAAGGGTAGATATCATTTCGCTTTACTTTATGAACAATAAATGTGCGAATAGAACAGCTCAGCTATTTAATGAACAACATCAAGATCGACATGTCAGGAGGAAGTATGTTCTAGAGTTAGTAAAAAAATTTCAAGAGACAGGGAACGTAGCCAATAAAAAACGAGAAATTGAAAAACCTATAGTTAATGAAGCTAGTGAAGTTGCAGTTTTGGGACAAGTTCATCTTGATCCTACATTAAGTACGAGGCAGCTGGCATCTGTGTCTGGGATCAATCGAACTAGCATACAAACCATTTTGAAGAAGAATAAATTCCATCCATACAAAATACATTTAGTCCAGGAACTTCATGAGGATGATTATGACCGCCGTTTGCAATTTTGCGAAATAATGAGTGAGCGAGCAGGGAACGATCCACAGTTCCTTTTTAACATCTGTTTTTCTGATGAATGCAGTTTTTTCTTGAACGGGACGGTAAATCGTCACAATTGCCGCTATTGGTCCGATTCAAACCCAAGAGTTTTTCACGAGGTGCATACACAGCAACCGGAAAAATTAAATGTATGGGCTGGAATTTTCGGTGACCGGCTGGTGGGTCCTTTTTTTCTACCTGGTAATTTGACTGGCCAAATGTATTTGCAATTACTGGAAGACGCTATTGACCCTGCCTTGACTGATATTATTGAAAATGTTCCAGAGTATGATGAAGATCATTTGATTTTTCAACAGGACGGTGCTCCTCCGCATTATGCGTTAATTGTCCGTCAGTATTTGGACCAACGTTTTCTACGGAATTGGATTGGGAGAAGAGGCAGCATTGAGTGGCCTCCACGATCACCGGATTTATCGCCCCTTGATTTCTTTTTGTGGGGATACCTAAAAAGTAAAATCTATAAAACACAGCCAGCGTCGCTGGAAGATTTGCGTCAAAGAATCGTCGACGAATGCCGTCGAATCACTCCGGAAATGCTTCGGAATGTGCGCGAACGTTTCGAACAAAATCTTTATTCTTGTATGGAAGCGGGCGGTCATCAGTTTGAACATTTAATCAACTAAGTAGTAAGTAAGCAACTAAACATAATTTAAATTTTAAAATGTAAATTTTTTTCAAAGTATTGGGCGGAATTATAAAATTTAAAGTCTGTTGTAAAGAGAATTGTAAGAGCTTTCAAAAGAAATATTACTCAACCCCCAATGCCATTTAAATATTTTGGGATGATGCTTACCCTTGCTTGGGAGTGAAAGTGGCGGAGTCAAAAATACCAGCAAATAATGTCCCCGTTTAATCTAAAATCGACGGGTCTGAGCGTTTTTCTACAATCTTGACGCAGTTCCTGAAAATGGCTCTGTTTCGTTTTCATTTGGCCACCCTGTATAATAGGGATAACACAGTTTGATTTCATTATATTTATATGATTATTTCACGCATGCTAGCCTCCGTTGTCCCTTGTACAAATTCGAATCAGGAGCGTTTATGTAAGTGCGGGATACCATAAATCATTTTGATGCCAGTAAATAAATAATTGATGTCTCTGCGTAAATTCTTCGCAATACAAATGCGCGAAATTTAAAAATTGTTTGGCAAAAATATAATTTTGAATGTGGCAGAAATTGTTTTGAAGATATTGTTATATTGGCTGTCACAAAAAGTAGGCCACTACTTCAGAAACGCATCACTCATCAATATAAATAAAAAATGTGATTATTAATGAGATGTATGCTAAAAATATGAAATATGTTAAAAATCGTGCACCTCTTGTATTGAATTTCTAATCATAATTGTAAACTACCAAGAGGCAACAAGAAAGCTATAACTCATATAGTGGCACTATAAGCGTGTCTGTTTCAGTTGACACCCGGTTACAACAAATAACTCAATGTGATTTATTTTCTCTTCTAGTGTGTAAAATATGTACTTTAAGCAATAAAGAAAATCCGGTATAATATACTATATACTCCTTAAAAAAACTACATCTCAGATTTATTTTAAAAACGATAGAAGTCGATTGTAATTTAATTTTTATAAACTTTTCTTCTATTTCATTTAAGTATATAAAATGTTTGTCTCCTGTTAAAACTATGAGTGGACGGTTATTAATGTTATATAATACTTCTGTGCAAAGTGAATTTATAGAATAATATACGTATAGGTATTAGATTGTATCTGATGCGCTTTGAGTCATAAAGAATACAAACCTTGGTAGATACAGACTGGTATCCACATAATTGCACTAAATACATCGTTTGCACATAAATCTAAAAATAATTAAAAGTAGTTTCCCAAGTGTTATCACCAAGCAACACATATTACACATTCTACCTTTTAGGAAAAGGTTGCGCCACATTATGAAAATGCCGCGAGGTGTTCCTATGTATTGTTGCAGAGGAAACCGCTAACCGCCGAGAATCGTTTAATTATATTGCAATATTTATCAGCACAAGCGTACATTTAGAGAAAAAAATGGGGTGCTCTCTCTTGTTAGTTAATCTAAGTTCATAATTATGTACGAACAGTATTGAACTAAGCAGTAGTAGCAGGAGTTCAATACCAACATTGAACATACTAATTGAATGGAAAAGATTATTTATAATTAATTAATTGATTAACAATGTCATGGATATGAGTGACTATAAAATACATTATTTCGCAAAAATTTTATTTTATTACAAAATCATGAGTGCTCCTTTAATCTTCCAATACGTTTCGTTTGATAGAATTGATTTTCCATAATCTTTAGCATATTCTAGTAGATATAATTGAAAATTGTTTTCTTAGGTTAACATTGTTTCCATGGTATATGATTACTAATCAGATGAATCAGCTATAAACATCTCTCCATGCACATTTTAGATATCTTATCTCTAAACTGATGAAATTGCGGAACATAACTATACTGCGGACCTATCATCATTGAATTATAGCATGATATGATCAATCATCAACCGGACTCATTAGACATATATCGATTTCCAATTTATTATTTGTCATCGCATGTCTTAGACGGGATAACCGACGGATGTTCTAGCTATTTTTTGTGCAACTTCATCAGTTTCAAAATTATTTCGCCTAGTGGTGACAAAGGTCTTGCTTTCATAGTTAAATTAAAAAGTATTTATGTGTCTCTTAAACTCACTTCTTGTCTGTAGTTAAGACGCCAAAAATACTGGATCATTCGTCGGTCGTCCCAGATATGGCATATTGGTTAGAACTGATGAATGGTCTGTTTGGTTAGTTGTTTCTTGCAATATCATCAGTTTATAAACTGTTTCACCTTGTGCTAACAAAAGTATAACTTTCATAGTATCTGCGAAATAGCAGGTGTCTTTCTGCCACTTTGGTCGTTTAAAAGCCAAGGCATTGAGTGGCAGGGTCTACTCATAGATGTAGAATTTCTATTTCACTTACATTCAGTCTTGTCGCCTGATTAGTGAACCAACCATTAATTGATATTAAATTTTGATTCCTAATTCCAACCTATATCAAAATTCTTTCGCACAGCCTAATCTACTAGGATAAGCATTATTCTACGCAACCTAGCATAAGAAACAATTTTAATACTTTATGTTTATTTATTTATTAATTTATTAATTAATTTATTTATTTTTATATACCACCCAACAGAAAATTCCATTTACAGGATGGGTAAATACAGAAAAAATACAATGCATGTAATAACTAAATAACATAATACAAAAAAAGAAGAAAAACAATTAATATTTATACAGATATGCTTAACCTAAATCACCATGAATATAATGCATGTTATATGAAAATTCAACTGTGTTCATTTCGGACTTAATAATAATTTCAAGTTAGGATACAATATTGTATTGTATAAAGATAAGCACTAGAACAAAGGAGTAGTGTCAAGTTACCGAGGACTTCTAGGAAACCTATTGTTTCTCATCAGCATTTGCTGACTTAAGATGAAATGAACTTATAAATAGCCCTTGTTACAAAGCAAAAACACCTTAGTTCGTTGTCGCATCGCTACACAACTTCGTGTCATTAGAATTGTTCATCTTAGTTCACTTTAGAACTCCGTGTTATTTAAATATAAAAATTAAAGTTCAAAAGTTAAAGTAAAAGTCCCAAAGTGTAAAAATAGTGAAATAAAAAAATTGTTTGTTGCGAGAAATAAAGCTCAGTCACGGACGCAACATGCATGTTCACTCAATGATTATTATTAGTTGATACATTTGCAAATAGGTACAAAGATTCTTGATGGTTATTATAGTAACTGCACATTTTATATATAGGAGAGTATTTAATATTTAGTAATACAGCATAAACCTGAATATTGACAATTTCAGTTGTTTAGTGTTGCCTTAAACATCTTTTTTGCAATTACATAATATATAATACAGGAAAAAATTGTTATCAAATGTTTAAAAATGTCAACGGAGGGAACAGTTCACGCATCTTATAAGAATAATAAAAAGTATAAAGCTAACTTAAACTTAAAATAATCGTCAGGAAAAATTTATTTTGAAGAAGAGCAATATGATTCTGAAACTGTGCAATCTACGAATCCCAAATGTTAAAAATATTTTTTTAATAAAAATATGTTATATATTTAAAAGACACTACAAGTTCTTATCACAAGTTCTTATTAACTTGCTTTGCATTCAGATGCTTCTTAAAGAGGTGTTTGTCAGATTTTTAGATATTAACAGAGAATTATAATAATGTCACAAAAAAACTTTCCGTATATTATTTTATAAATGTATGGAATCATTATTTAACTGAAGATTAAAAACATATTTAAAACTAAAATTTGGCTAATATTACTTAAATAAGATTTATGTAACAACTTCCATAGTCTACTACGTCACAAGTTAAATTAAAATTTTTTAAAACCAAATCAAAATTTATATAAGGGGTGTTTAGCAACTTAGCTCAAATTAACTATTATTTTAAATTAGGATAATATTCAGTAATAAAACGTTACACGTTTTGTATGCAAGCACCTCATTCAAACATTTCTTTTGAAATACCTTCTGTAAAAAATATAACCTACTTCACTGGCTCGGTATATTCGAAGAACTCTGGTTCTGACAAAGTTCGTGTTTCACTTTCAAATCCCCGCACATAACACCACGTGGTTTGGTTAACACTTTATTCTTCTTTCCAGTGCTTTGTCGCGACAGCTGATCAAGTTTTTTGGTGTAGTGATTAACAATGAATATAACTGGTGAGTCAACAGATAGTGCCTTTATTAATAATCTAATATTATTATCTATATTATAATCTTAAAAGATGCAAGATTGTCCCATTAGATAAATTTGGTAATTCTACTAGTCGCTCCATATACAGTGTATGTATCTATAAAGTAATGCATAATTCGAGAAAAATATAGGAAATACATATATATATATTACAGACATAGAAATAAAATAAATTATTGTGCAATACATAAGAAATTCTTTCAAATATTCTTAACTTTTTAAAGGGGACGCAATTACCATCCGTGAAATAAATCTTTTGTCTCCCTCCATCCATTTTTTCCTATTGGAAAATGAAGTTTTAAAGCAAAAAAAACATTAATATTGTTCAGAAGTTAATAAAACAAAAGATACAGAAAAGGCTTATACAAATTTTTAAGTGAACTAACTAAACTAAAAGTACAAAATAAATATATTATGGAAATTAATTTTTCATTTGATTTATTATTTTTTCATGGTATAATAATTTTCTAATAAACTGTGGAACATAGTTGTTATTTTGGTTACATAAACTTATTTTCCAGGTAATATACCACTCCAATGTTATTTGAAATACGAAGGTCATTCAAAATCTAGTACCCATTTGTGAACAAAATACGCTCTTATAAAAATAAACGCGTTGTTAATTATTTGAAGACGCACGTGTGTATTAAGTTGTATCAAGTTTTTACCAATAGTATCCAAATCTGAAACTGTCAACGCGCTGCAGTTTATGGAAACGATATTATGGATGAGTCTTTCGCAAAAAAGAAATATCTGTTGGTGGTGAAGAACCATCAAAATGGACAAATAAGATTGTGTTCTATACTTAATACCTACCATGTTAATTTTCTTCAGAGCATGATATTATCGGAGTTACCATAAATAATGTAAGCCACATATATTTTGCGAATGTTAAATGACCAAACAAAGAAAACTATGACGGAGAAGCTAAGAGACCGTTTTTGAAAACCTAATAAAATGAAGGTGACAAATTTCATGATTGAATAAATTAAAGAAGATAATTGTGATAACTGAGATGTGCCAATCAAACCAAAATAAACGTCAAGTATTATTGACCAAACGCACTATGCTTTTATCTGTTATAACTCCTTATAAGGGATATGGTACAATTTTTGATTGATTACGGATCATCCGACAAATTATTATAGTCCGCATTTGTCACAAAGTGATTTTCACCTTTTTAAAATCTTGAATTCTGTCTATGGAAAGTTATTTGGAAACGGTTAAAATTAAAGCTGATTAGGTGAACAAGAGGGAGAGTTCTACCAACTTAAAATACAAAAGCTCGTTACTATGTAAGCGAATAAATTTAGTGGAATAAATATCTTATTGGTTAAACTGTTTTTATTCAGAAGAAAGATATGTTGTGAATAAAATTTACATACATATATTTTCTTTTATTTGAATTCCCAAAAAACAGAAAATGTTGTTCAAAACTACATAAAAATTCAAAATCTTAAGTAATTGACCAAATAATATTAAAAGAAATCTCTATAGCATTTCAGAATACTTCTGTGAACACCTACGTTGGTCATCATTCATATGACGAAAAACACATTCTAAAACAATTCAACTTATGCGATTTGTGGCATATCAAGATAAGCTTACAAGAAAAGAATGCTTTAATGGAAAGCTTTTATTGCTAAATAACTTTGTAATTTTACTTTCCATCTTATGCCGTTTCTGAGATCACCAAGCGAATCAGGCTTTATTCAGGATGTCCTAGAAATAAGGCCCCAATTGTAACCACGTTTTTATCCCATCAGGAATAACTTTAAACTATTTTTTTTTTTTTGAAAACGATACAACTGTCACGCATAGCGGTAATGGTATTATTTTAGTACCCATTTAGAGTAGTCAGCTTTGATTATTTTTTCAAATTTTTATTTCAACTCCCCAAAAAGTTATGAAGCATTTGAATATTTTTGGTAAAAAATTTTCAAATACCTGTAACTTGCCAAAAACTAAAGATATTATAAACTCTTTTTTTCATTTTGTTCGTTTTGAGAAGTAGTTTTATATAAAAATAATATATTTAGTTTTTTTGAGTTTTCATTTTGATACCAAAAGTGCTTTTTGAAAAAATCTCAAAAAAATCGTCTTCAAATATTCAAATTTATGAAACAGCTTCTAGAATGGGATCTTTTTTTATTTTATTTTTTTTTCGAATTAATTTTTTTTTAATTTCTTTTTTTTACAGATAATGTACGCTATTAAAGTAAATTTTAATATAGAAGTAAATCGCGATCACTAATTACTAAAAATATCATATTTTTAAAATTACTTCTACTACATACTTAATATTACTAAATATATAAATTATTAACTAAACAAGTACATATTCCAATTTTTTTCAATATTAAAAAGTTTATTTTGCGTAATGCCATAATATTTGTTATATTTTGACATTTTGTAGTTAGTACAAACATATATATATGACGAAATAGAAAAAATTTATTTTTAGAACACTTGACGGATTTTATTTTCTGTATTATTCCATTATTCCTGTGATCCAAGCGCTATTTCGAAAGATTCGACTCCAGTAGTTGTTAAATCTCTTAACGATTAAAATTATAATTCGACAAAAAGTAGAATAAAAAGATCTCACTATACAGGGTGTTTGATTAAGGCCGGTAACCGGCTCTATATGGGAACCTATTGGTTCTACAGGTTCTGGGAAAACATTCTTATAATAAAAATGTCCATAAAAATTTCACTAAAAATATTTAAATTTTCCGCAAATCTCCGCAAGAAGGCGCAACTGATCAAGGAATTGACTTTAAATGAAAAAAAAGCCATATTAACATGGACGCCTATATTCTTTATAAGTTTTAATCGATAGTCCATTTCCTAAAACTGTTCCTAGTGACATTTTTAATTTCCTCAATTAATAAAGGGGTGAGATAAGTTTTTACTATTAATTTGAAAAAATGCTGTATTTTCGGATCGCTTTAATGAATTTTCTTGCAATTAGGCTTGTAAAATTACAATACCTTACAGATAACCAACATTTAATTAAAATAATACTGGTCAAAAACGCATCTCGATATTTCAAACCGTTTAGGAAATATTTAAGTTTTCGTATTGTACCCAAAAAAGGATAATAAACTTTCATTTACTCCCGTATCATTTCGAAACAAAGCGATATTTGCTGTTTCGGTAATTACATATTATTTTACAAAAACCGGCCTCCCTTCACACTTTATCCAGGATTAGGAGGAATTAAAATTTAAAAAAAAGTATTCCCCCGGAAGGTATCGAACTTCCAACCTTTATTTAGCAGATGCAACCAATGAATCAATTGTTGCTTAGGTGAAAAGTATGATTTTTTATCAAACTAATTAATTAAAATTGACTTGATTATTCAATTCGAATTTAATTAGGTATCACTTTAAAATTTTCATTCTTAAAAGTTCCCCTATAACGGTGATCAATGTTAGTCCTGAAAATCGAAATAAGAAACAAATGATTACATTAATTTTAAAAATTTCTTGATCAATTGCGCCCTCTTGCGGAGGTTTGCGGAAAATGAAAATATTTTTAGTGAAATTTTTATGGCCACTTTTATTATAAGAATTTTTCCCCGAACCTGTAGGATCAATAGGTTCCCATATACATCCGGTGACCGGCCTTAATCAAACACCCTGTACAACCTGTTCCATAAATTGCATATAAGACGATTTTTTGAGAATTTTTCGAAGAAAAAAAAATCGTATTTTTTTATATTTTTTTATAAAACTACAGTTCAAAACGAACAAAATGGAAAGAAAAGTTTAGGTATGATATCTTTACTTTTTGCCAAGTTATAGGTATTTGAAAATTTTTTGCCCAAAATTTCAGATTCTTGAGAGGTTGAAATAAAAATTAAAAAAAAGTTCGTGAAATCTAAATGGGTACTAAATGGTACCAAAAAATCAGGACAATTAAATTTGGACTAGTCACGCCCTAGTGATTTAGTATGGAATGACCCATACAGAGCATTTTCAAATTGTTGCAAATTCTTTTTGCCTCCATGTTTTTTTAACCGTTTCATAAATCGAGTGTAAAAACATATTAATTCTTTTTTAAATACAAGGTAGGACTGAAAAAAAAAGAATGTCCAGTTAAAATATTACTAGATCAGTTGCAAATTTTTATTTTTGTTATTATGGATTATCTCGAGAAAGATTTCAAAAAAATAATATTCTAGATTATTAAACACTAAATTCGTATCTTGGAAATGGAGTTGGGATTGGAAACGATTAGAAATAATTTTTGTTGTAGTCCACACTGGATTTAGTTTTGAATTGGAAACTGTTGTGTGTGGTTCGGTCATTTTGTGCAGCATTGCATTTGAATTGATCATTTCATTATAATGTCATCAAGTGATGATGATTTATTATGTGCTAGTGCTGGACTTTTAGTTTGGGAATTCTTTAGTTCAGAACAAAAAGAAGAAACGTACACCGAGATGTTCGTGGATGACAACATAAAAATAGAAGTTCCTACAATACAAGCAATTTGCCGGATGAGTTTCGGAGTGAAGACAGCAATCATTACAGCACCTTCTGCAGAATGGCTCCAGAAATATAGGATTATTCCGGTATTCAACTAATTTGAGACACAAATCATCGTTCCACTCCATATCGAATAACGAAAAAATAAACAATACTTCATCCGACACCAAGGAATGCTTGCCAACGACTGAAAACGTTCAAAATCTTGTCCACATTAAAAGAAACATTCCTTTAAGGACGGGATTTTGTACAAAAAATATCGCCCAGCGTGAGTCACGAAACGGGACCCCGGCAGGTGCTGCTCTAGCGGCCAACGCTTCAAGTCTAATAATTTACACTGCAACCATATTCGCCCGATTTTTCAGGAACGGCTCCAATTTGTGTACATACAATCTTATAAGGAAAGAGAGTAAATATTTTATTAATCAGTAATAGATTATCGAGGACAATAATATTTTTTTATTGAGTAGGCAATAATTTTTAGTTAATAAGCTTAAACAATCTTATAATTACTATTCCTTCATTATAAAAACAGAAATACGGTTTTTAAAATTACATGTAGTTTCTTCTTCAAAAGTGACCTTAAAACACGTATAACATGGAATAGTCAACAGTCTAATGTTTATATTTTCACATTAACAATCCGATAATGTAAATTAACTGCTATTTTCAGTAAAAAAAATATATACCTAACCTGAAATATTTTTTTACTTTGACGAGTCGTTTTAACTTAAAAACACTGCTTAATTACTAAAATATATAGAATCTTGCTACTAATTGCGTTTGGAGAATAATATGTATAGGCATAAAATATATATATAATATTACTGTATGTATTTAGTCCATTGAAATGAAGGCTGAACCTCCATTTTTTCCTCTGTCGATCAAACCTGGGCGCAAATATGTTTTCGACCCTCAGGAATCCGAATCCGCAAAAATTTTTGACCTAGGTGATCAGGCAAGGGGTCAAAAGGTCAAAAACCCGTAAAAATAAGGTTTTTCGCAAATATCTCGTAAACTACGGCAAGTAGCAAAAAAATAATTGCACCATCGTGTTCCCAGGGAAATTTTACATCGATTTTATGCTATTGCTTATTAAAATTAAATAAATTTATGTCATGTTTTGGACAATTACCAAGCAATATAATGCGATTTCAAATATAATTAGCCTGCAGTTATAGTGGATCTGAATTCAATTGCCAGATACACTATTTTTTTTGCTACTTACTTTAATTTTTAAATGGAAAACCAAAAATAATACTAATGAAGAACAGAAAAAAAACTTTTTTAGAACGAAATACTTATTGCAAAAATGAAATATAGTGCTCTGAAAAATCGACTTGTAAAGCTTATTCTACAAATACTAAAAAAGTCAAAATTTGTATAAACAATTGTTCCCAGAATGACAACTTTTTATTTCTAAATTTTGAAGACTTTTGAAGAATTGAATAATGAATAAAATAAGCCTAGTAGTCCGGGCGAATTAGGTTTTTTTTCAAAAATCGGGCCTAAATCTAATCTAAATAAATTTTAGTGTCATCTAGACACTTGAAGGAACACAGGAAAATTTGGAAAATAATTTTTAACTTGACTTTTGTTAAAGTTATTCAATTGTTAATGAACTAATTTTTCGTGGACTTAATCTTTCATAAAATTTGTTGTAAAAGTTTAAATAATGTATCTAAAAATTTTTTTCTTTCTCGAAGGTCTTTTTATATACATAATAAACAAGATTCCGTTGTAAAAGTTTATAACAGTTTTTTCATTTGTTTATAATGATTTTTAAAGTTAACAAAAAATGAAAAATCCGGGAAATGTTATAAATTTTTTTTTTACCAAATGTTTGATTTTACTTGTTTTTCTATTAATATATTGCGTTTATTAACTTAGCTATAACAAATTTATAAACAAATGGACAAGTTTAATATTTTTGAAACATTTTTTTGCTATTTTATTGTCTTGGTAAAATAATGATTTTTAAAAACAAAAATTTTTCTTGAATAAATTTTTTAATTGTTTATAATCGTTTTTTTGATTTATTTGTCATTTAAATTATTTATTAAGAATTTTTTTTTAAATCATCATTTGCTATTATCAATATAATTACAAAAAAAAAATTATTCAAATTTTCATTGTTTATTTTATAACTCAAAAGTTCATTGTATTCCGTAAATATCTTCCAGGCTGCACAATTGGTTAAAATTTTGAGTTTCTGCTCTTACAAAAGTTAAGTGTTTAATTAAAAATAGACAAAATTGAAGAAAACAACAAGAAGAATATAAAATATTGACATTAGTTAGAAAAAAAGTACAGAAAATCCAGAAAATGTACCCTTAATCGTGTGATAATTTAAACAAATAAAAAAACATCGTAAACAAATGGAATAAAAAATATAAAAAAATTTTTATTGAGTAGTCCAGTAGTTACTCTATAAAATTGTCTTAAATAGTGGAATCCGTAACTTCAATAGTTTAAAAGTTTTAGTCATTTAAAGAATTAGATAATGCATTTTTTTATATACAAATGTTTATAAAAATATAACCATTGTAGATATGAAGCAGGTAAAAAAATTCATGTTATAGATCAATAAATTATCTAAAAGATCTACCTGAATGTCAAAGACCGTATCATCAATAATTTAGAAATTATAACAATTTATAAGTTTATCAAATAGGTGACCGTTTCAGCTTTGATGTGATAAAGTATTTAAAAATGCAATAAAAATTAGAAAAAAATGTTATTTACCACTTTGATGCACATAGCTGTATTTATAATTCGTTAAAGTTACGAAAAAAAAATAAAATGAAAATCAGAATTTGTTTATAACAAATTGTTTATAAAATAAACAATGAAAATTTGAATAAATTTTTTTTTTATAATTATATTGATAATAGCAAATGATGATTTAAAAAAAAATGATTTCTTAATAAATAATTTAAATGACAAATAAATATAAAAATCGATTATAAACAATTAAAAAATTTATTTAAGAAAAATTTTTGTTTTTAAAAATCATTAATTTACCAAGACAATAAAATGGCAAAAAAATGTTTCAAAAATATTAAACTTGTCCATTTGTTTATAACAAATTTATAAACAAATAACGTTAAAATTTTTTTAGCTAAGTTAATAAACGCAATATATTAATAGAAAAACAAGTAAAATCAAACATTTGGTAAAAAAAAATTTTTATAACATTTCCCGGATTTTTCATTTTTTGTTAACTTTAAAAACTCATTATAAACAAATGAAAAAACTTTTATAAACTTTTACAACGGAATCTTGTTTATTATGTATATAAAAAGACCTCCCAGAAAGAAAAAAATTTGTAGATACATTATTTAAACTTTTACAAGTTTTATGAAAGATTAATTCATTAACAATTGAATAACTAAGAAAAGTCAAGTTAAAAATTATTTTCCAACTGGGCTGTGTTCCTTCAAGTGTCTAGATGACACTATAATTTATTTAGATTTTTAAATTAATATCGAATACTATAAAAAAATTATTTTGTGTTGCACACTTTGCTTGGAGGCGACGCGACGATGCGGAAACCGCCGCGCGAAGCCATATTTTCAACGTCAAATTAAAATTATAAATAATGGAGCTACAATTCCGGGAGTCCTGACTTATTTTGCTGAAATTTTCTCCTCTTTCAGGATCTTTTTTGAAATTTCAGCTATCTTCAATATTTTTTTAGTTATAGCTAAAAAAGGAGACTCCCTTTTTTCTCTTCGTTTTTTGTTTATAACAATTGCTATTTTTAATTGCGGATAAATTAAAAAATACTTCTTTCTCAGAATTTAATTCCGAATCCAATGTACTAACAACCATATTTTTAGGATTACAATAACTATTTTTCGCAGAAAACTCACTTCTCGACTAGACTAGTGGTTTCCTTCTTATCGGTAAGTAGCTACTGATTTGTAGATTGAAAAAGAAATCTACCTGAGCCAGACCAATTTTTAAGCTGTAAATTTATTTTGAAACTACCAAGGCTACAACATAAATAACGATTTTATGTGGGACACCCTGTACGTAAAATTTAATCTTATTCTAATAAAGAAACATTCGTACATATTATTGGTTTTTTATGCGTTATATTTTCGTACTACTTAAGCTTTACAAAATCTTATTACTTAGGTACTTTTAAAAAATTACCCATATTTATAAATAAAAGATAATATCAGACCATTATAAGCCCCGTATTCTTTAAATAGTGTTTTCCGCAAAAACAAATAATTTCAAACATTTAATAACTGAATATTCTAAAGCTTATCAAATAATAGGAATGTTATGTCATGCCACCTGAGTATTTTCAAAGACGCCGCAGTAAAACGAATAAACAGGTGCAAAAAACGATCAAATCAATAAGGTTTTAGGTACTGAAATCTACGAAAATACTATCTTTTTTATATATAATTCCACATGTAAATATTCTTATAACATTTACTTGCTTAGTCCTACATATAAAATTGTTTACTTTTATTTATAAGTACGTGAAAATAATTGTTAAAGTGTGGGGTTAGGATAACATCAAACGCATGTTTTACAAACGCTTTTTTTAGTTATTATTTTATTTGGGTAAATTTAAATGGTAACAATGAATAAACAAAACATCAAGGATTTTATTTTTGTGTTTACTTTTGTTCTACACGTTTTACTTTTAAAGATTTCAGTACCTAAACACGCCAGAAATTTCAGTATTTCTCGGCCAAGAATATGGCCACCTTATGCTTTATTTTAGCACGCATTTTTAATAAGCCAACTCTGTGTTTTCGCTTTCATTTTCAAGGGTAGCGACACCTGTGACAAAGTATACAAACTAATTATAGCTACAAATTCTTGTTTGAGATAGAAAATCACTACAATTCTGGTTTAAGTATAGAATAAACATGGAGTCCTGTATAAAATGTTGTCATCTTACTTGAGGACACAAATTATAGAATTGTTAATAAATATTAATCTGAAAATTAAATACAAATGATCCTAAGTGTCCGTTTTAGTGAGTGAAGTAGTTTGGTTATTGTGCCTGACTTAGTTCCGTCGTAAATGCAATATATTGTCAGACTAACAGTATGGTTAAAATTGAGGTACTTTGGGATTTATTTAAATTATTCTTCTGTTCTCATGAGCATTGAAATTTATTTCACTCACTAGCGGGAACCATTGCGAATACATTGATATATAATAATATTCAATTATGTTAGTTTCTTCGACGATTTGTGTCCTCATCTGAAGCTCTGTTACATGGTAAAAATATACATTAAATCGCCCCCTTAAAGTACCGCTAAGGGACCGAACGCAGTCCAACGCCAACGGTTGCATGTGAAACCTGTGGAATTCATTGGTGAGCCTTGGTATGCGTTGGAGCTTCGCCGGTCTGTACGGAGCCTCGTATACCGTGTACAAATGCCCATCCAATGTTAGGAAACAGTTTGTTAATGACTTAAATCTGAGTAAATATCACGTAATTTACGACACCACCTTTTTTAGGTTTATTTACTTATATTCAGTTTCTATAAACAGAATTGACAAGACATTGTGACAAAAATTATATACAGGGTGTCTCAGGGTGACGGCCCGTTAGGATTATTTCAGTGACTCTTTCGATTTGAATTTTGAAAATTTGGGATACCGGGTTTTCGGGCATGCCCTTCTCAACAAAAATAATGGCGTCCACATACCACTTCCGGTTTTACTGGAAGTCGCCATAAACTTGCTTATTTTAAATGATATACTGAAATTTTGGATTCTACGTTTAATTTAGGTGGACTTTTATGAAGTTTACCTATTCCTAAAATTAACCGTTTTCGAGATATTTAATTTTTTTCAAAAAAATGGGGAGCAACAGTGACTAGCTTCAAACAATGTGTATTTTATAGTAAGAAAGATAAAGCAACAATATTTATAGGGGAATAGCTAGCCCCTAAGCTTCCCATCCATACTTTCAAAGTGGCTTAATTGCATACAGGGTGCATACTGTCGCCTGTTATTTNGTACTTTGGCATTTATTTAAATTATTCTTCTGTTCTCATGAGCATTGAAATTTATTTCACTCACTAGCGGGAACCATTGCGAATACATTGATATATAATAATATTCAATTATGTTAGTTTCTTCGACGATTTGTGTCCTCATCTGAAGCTCTGTTACATGGTAAAAATATACATTAAATCGCCCCCTTAAAGTACCGCTAAGGGACCGAACGCAGTCCAACGCCAACGGTTGCATGTGAAACCTGTGGAATTCATTGGTGAGCCTTGGTATGCGTTGGAGCTTCGCCGGTCTGTACGGAGCCTCGTATACCGTGTACAAATGCCCATCCAATGTTAGGAAACAGTTTGTTAATGACTTAAATCTGAGTAAATATCACGTAATTTACGACACCACCTTTTTTAGGTTTATTTACTTATATTCAGTTTCTATAAACAGAATTGACAAGACATTGTGACAAAAATTATATACAGGGTGTCTCAGGGTGACGGCCCGTTAGGATTATTTCAGTGACTCTTTCGATTTGAATTTTGAAAATTTGGGATACCGGGTTTTCGGGCATGCCCTTCTCAACAAAAATAATGGCGTCCACATACCACTTCCGGTTTTACTGGAAGTCGCCATAAACTTGCTTATTTTAAATGATATACTGAAATTTTGGATTCTACGTTTAATTTAGGTGGACTTTTATGAAGTTTACCTATTCCTAAAATTAACCGTTTTCGAGATATTTAATTTTTTTCAAAAAAATGGGGAGCAACAGTGACTAGCTTCAAACAATGTGTATTTTATAGTAAGAAAGATAAAGCAACAATATTTATAGGGGAATAGCTAGCCCCTAAGCTTCCCATCCATACTTTCAAAGTGGCTTAATTGCATACAGGGTGCATACTGTCGCCTGTTATTTATTATTATTTATTCACAGACGTTGCAATGGGATTCTAAGCAGAACATTTACAGTTTTTAATGAGACAAATTTTCCACCAATGAGCAGAATAAAGTTAAGAAGAATTAAAAAAATCAACTTCATACACAATTTTAGTTATGTATGTTGATAATAGACCCCCATTAACAGCTAAGCACTTGTAGATTCTAGAGATAACACCACCAGTCACCGCTTTTGCTATTTCAGCTGCAGGAAATTCATGAACGCTCTTCGTATTCGAGCAATCAAATCCTCTTTTGAAGCAACGGGTGTAGAATAAACTTTTTGCTTTATTACTCTCGAGACATAAAAATCTAATGGAGTCAGGTCGGGAGACCTCACTAGCCAATTCCATGGTCCTAGGAGTCTCATCAATCTATCTTCAAACATTTCAGTGAGGAGCCCCATCTAATTGATACCAACACTTCCTTAGTTGATCTAAAAGTATATCATCTAGAAAATCTGTCACAACCGTTTGCAAAATATTGAGATATATGTCGGCATTTAAATTTTCCTCGTAGATATGGTAAGAAATTTGGTTATCTTTAATTAGACAAACAACATTTACGCTAAATTTATTTTGAAAGTTTCTATCCCGGATAACATGAGGATTTTCAGATGACCACAAATGGGTATTATGTGTATTAAAAATACCTTCTTTCGTAAATTTTGACTCGTCTGTCCATATAGTATGTTGCAACAATTGTGGATCTTCTTGGTCTTGGACTAACATCGTTTCACAAAATTGTACCCGGATGAAGAGCAGAAAGTAGCTTAAATTTGTATGGATGCATATCATTAGTTCTTAGCTCGTGAAATACCTAAATAATACTCTGCGGCGCGAGTTGAGGATTCTGGATGAACATTAAAATAGGCTAGCACATTTTTTACATTATCTTCATTTGAAGTTATTGGTTTTGGTAAAATTCTTTCTGCACAAATTCGACCATACTCTAGTTGATTTGCTAAAATTTTTCTTAACATTTTTCTACTCATTGGTGGTAAATTTGGATATGCCTCATTAAAAACTGTACTTGCATGTTCTGCTTATAATCCCATTGCAACGTCCGTGAATGAATAATAAATTTAAAATATCAGCATTTGAAGATGTATTGTTTTCCATTTCTTATAAACAGTAAATTAAACTGTCACTGCAAGAGACTAACAACAAATTGACAGTTTAGTTGTTTGTTTTGCTAAAAATTTCACAGTTATGTTCGCAAGAAATTACATGATTTTAGGTGATTACACAAAAAATAGTAGATAACTTAAAAACTAAAAGAGATAGGTATAGGGAACCCTGATACCGTCCGAAAGAGAATAAAATTATGTATCAGAATATAGAAAAACATACAGGGTGTTCCGTTTAAAAAAACCGACTTATGAAGGTTTGAAGTTAACTAAACTCGGCATTAAATTTCTAGCACCCTATACGCAATTAAGCCACTTTGAAAGTATGGATAGGAAGCTTAGGGGTCTAGCTATACCTCCTATAAATATTGTTGCTTTATCGTTCTTACTATAAAATACACATGGTTCGAAGCTAGTCGCTGTTTCTCTCCATTTTTTTTGAAAAAAATTAAGTATCTCGAAACGGTTAATTTTAGGAATAGGGAAACTTCATAAAAGTCCACCTAAAATAACACGTAGAATCCAAAATTTCAATAATATATATTCCATTTAACATAAGCAAGTTGATGGCGACTTCCGGTATAACCGGAAATGGTACGTGGAAGCCATTATTTTAGTTGAGAAGGGCATGCCCGAAAACCCAGTATCCCAAATTTTCAAAATTCAAATCGAAGTAGTCTGAAATAATTCTAATGGGCCGTCACCATAGGACACTCTGTATATCTATGTACCTACAATAAACAAGCAATTAATAATTTAAGCAAGAAACTTTTCGTCATAAAAATCCAAAACAATAGTAGTATAGATACTTTAAATCTACCGACATAAATGCCGGACTTGCTATGGAAACGTATTTAATGTGTCATTTATAAATAAAAATGTATAATAATAAAATAATCAATTTCATCTGGCCCAAGTGTAAATAAAAATGCACATAATTCACTCAAACAGGTCAAAAATAAAAAGTTGGGGCATATTTACAAACATGTGCAGTCACATGCTTGGCGCTATCAAAATTCCGAAAATAAAAATAAATATTATTACTTCATATCTAAATATCTGGGTCAAATGTTACTTAGATGTACGTATAGAGCGTCCTAAATTGGTCACTTATAGATGGTTTTTATTTAGAAGCCGACAAAAATAATTATTTCAAATTACCTATGAAATATGTATTTTAAATGTGTTTTTATGTAGAAAAACCAATTGAAAATGAATATTTACTACATATTTGTTTAACAGTAGAATAAGCTTTCTTTTCGGAAGCATAGTGACTATAATATATATCATTATAATTTCACATGGAAAGAAATTAAAGTCAATTTTGAAGTTTTTTTATAATACGATCGCTGTTTTGTCCTAACTTTAAAACACTCTGTATTATTCAAATGTAACGTCCTTATATTCTTAGTTAACTTGTTATATGTAATGCAATTATCAATAGGCATTTCACTCACGCAAAATGAGAACTAAGCGACTTTCAATTTGTTCACTTAATTTGGGTATAACTGTTCAACTCGTTTAAATATGGATGTTGAATTAAGCATACCTAATAACGTCAGTATGACATAATCAACCGTAATACTTAAATATAATAGTTAGAATGACACACCCTAAGTAAATGACAAATTTGTGGTTTTTAATAATTTCATAAAAATCCCTTGTAACGAAATAAATATTTATAAGTTCCAAAATAATATAGAATGAATTATAAGTGCGTAAACTGGACTCGATGAAAATGGAAACTTGTTCAACGATAAGCCCTCTTCACTGATGCCTTTAGTTTTCTTCGAAACTTTCGTAGGTCACCGGAAGTATGAAAACTCAATTTCTTTCTATTTTGAATAACTCGGTACCTAATTATAAATATTAAAGCATTAAAATTTCAGATGTTACATAAATTAAACTTTAACTGGTGTTAGTAGTGAACCAGCTTGCAGCAATATTAAAATAATTTCAATTACATTTAAACAAGAACATAATATTCTAACAGGATCAATCGATCAATTTATACAGGATGCCAGAAAACGTTCTTCTGGTACCGTTTTCAAGACGTAGACCTTCAATTTATTCGAAAACTAATAATTTAAACATTTAAGTTTATTATTTGTTTACAAAGCGTGTCCCAAAACGCAAAATTTAAATTGTGCGCCATTTTCATTCCGATTTTAACAAAAGATCTGCAGCCAGACTATTCGAGATTCAGCTAACCCGGGAATTGAAACCAGACGACCATTTAATGCACCGGACATTCGTTGAGCGGATGTTGGAGAATCAACAAGTGGAAGGAGATTTTGCTAAGAAAATCATCTTTAGCAACGAAGTGCATTTCTATCTTAGTATGTACAAGAACAAGCAAAACCGTCTTTGGGTCGAGACAACCCTCGAGTCATTCAAGAACTACCACTGTTGTATACCCAAAGAGTGACAGCGTGGAGGATTTTACGCTGGTGGGGTAATTGGTCCGTCCTTTTTTAAAAAATGAGGCTGGAAACGCGGTGACTGTCAATGGAGAACCATATCGAAAGATGCTGTTGCACTGTTTGTGGTCTCATTTGGATGGCATGGATTTGGATGACATGTGGTTCCATCAGGATGGTGTCACCTGCTATATGTCATGTGAAACTATCCACTTGTCATGGCAAGAATTTAATCGACGACTCACTTCGCGTAACAGTGAAGTGACTTGGTAACGAAAATCATGCGATCTTTCGCCATGCGACTTTTTCTTGTGGGGATTTGTAAAGTCCAAAGTTTATTCTGCTCAAATGAACACAAAAGGCAGAAATTCGGAGAGTTATTAACGAAATTCAGCCGTAGGGAAGCTTGATAATGCCAAATGAGTCGCGGAGGACATCCGTATTCGTATTTTATAGTTAATGGCAATGTATACCCTTTAAACGCATGTATCTAAAAAATCAATAAAATCCTTTTCCCGACATAAAATCCTGCGTTTCTTTTGAGACACCCGCTTTTTTATGTCAAGTACTTACGAAAAAAATATTACTCGTGTCAAACTTTCGTATTATGCGTAATAACAATAGCATTCTCTATATTTTACAGGAATTACAGTTTTTCAAAATAATTTTATTCCTAGTCTGTTAACATAAAGAAATAACTAAATCTTGCAGAGGTTACTATATAAAAAGAATAACGAATAAACATAGGTTAAACACAAAACATATGCAAAGATAGTGTTGATCGCAGTCTTTTACAAAATCAGTCGCATTTGGCAATCGCACACAATCCTGTTCGCGCTCTCCTTTAAGTAATTGCTTTATTGTTTTAATAATTAAGAAAATGAGTTCTATGGAAGAGGTATTTTCATTGGCTCTTCTATGGTTTCCCGAGATTCTTTGGGAAGGATCGGTGGAAAACGCGATGCGAGCGAGACGAGCTCGGGAATGTAATGTGAATGCATATCTTATAAAACATGGGAAGGGACTTCACTGCGCGCGATCGAGACTAGCATGGCCGGAGATGCGATGGGGCCGTGACCGGAGGTTTATCTGATATAGAATTAATTGACAAACAAATATTAATATAAGCTTTTTGATATGAAGAAAATCGTCAAAAAAATTATGACTAGTTTGGATACCTAAGAGATGAGATATTAATAAAATAATTTTTCACGATTTAGTACAAAGTCTTATGATAATGCAGATTTTTTGGGTCTTTCTATTTATAATGCGCAACAATTGACGAACAGTTTCTACAGCAACATGTATAAATAGGAAACTGATATCTAAGGAACCATATGGCAGCTCGTAGAAATCGATTAGGTAGTTGTAAAATACATAATTTATAATAATTTTCCTTCAAACTGCTGTCGTTGACTAACTTAACCTCCATATGCGTGATAGCGGCAACGCCGCGGTTCTCGAAGTAGCGTATTGTTTGAAATTCGCAGGTGTGACATATGATGTACACTTCAAGCTTAGGCATCCAAATAAACAGAATGATCGAACGCGAGCGAGCGAACGCCGAACCGAGTGCGTCAGCCAAGTGCAATGTTGTCAAACCTATAGGCTTATTACTTTAGTCCCTAGCGAATCTACAAAAACTCTCATTTGACTTTAGACGTACCCGATAAACCTCCTTAAATGTCACAAGAAAACTAAAGGCATTATTAAATATGCTTATCATTAAGCAACTTTGTTGTAATTAAAACAACATTGCTGCTCTTACCATTTCTCATATTTCCATGGTGAGCTTCCGTCTGTATAGATTAATTAATTTAAAAAAAACAAAATTAAAATCGAGAAACATACTTTCGCATTAATGCA
Source organism: Anoplophora glabripennis (assembly GCF_000390285.2). NCBI lineage: Eukaryota > Metazoa > Arthropoda > Insecta > Coleoptera > Cerambycidae > Anoplophora > Anoplophora glabripennis. The sequence goes on along the minus strand of NW_019416630.1, from coordinate 194,361 downwards.
TTAACAAATAATGGGCCATAAAAGTACACCGCGCAATAAAAATGTGTAATTGATTAATACTTGTCGAAAGTATGAAATTCAACACACTCAAAACATAAATTTTTGTCAAATTTAAAAAAGTATATATTTGAGACACTCTATATAATGTCACTAGTGCACTGTGTATTATTTTGTGTATGAAAACAAACTGGTTCAACGACCTCTGGAGTGTCATGTTATCTAGTATACTAGCGAATGAAATTATCAATGTGTCACTCCAGTATACTAGCCACTTTCGTTAGCATGCAATAAAACAGAGCCGGACTGACAAGAATCTGTGCTAGTTATTAAGTAGTTACTAATGAATTCAGAACAATAGATAAATTAAAACTATGAGCAAAAATTGTAATAATAGAAAAGTAATGGGCACCTAATGATGCTATAATTTTTTCCTTTTCTTGAGAATGAATTTTATTTGCCTTTTTTACTTGATTTATTAAAAAAATAAACAATAATAAAGAAATTAAAAAATACATATGTAAAAGTCCGTTGGTCCAAATCAATAAGCGCTTTCTATAACATACCTACTTAATTATATCCAAATTCAAAAATTTCCTAAAATTACACTTATATAACAATTTTACTGCACAGAGTGACTCAAATCTCCCTCCTAAGTGTTACGTTTGCGACAAATTGGAGAGATTTTAATGCTGATTTGCGTACCGCCAACTTGCTAATTTTATATCATTTATTCTTTGTTAACATATTCACAGAAAATTTGCAAATAATTAAGTATATGGAATTAAATTCCTTCTAAATTCAAGAAAGACTGTTTTCAAAATAAAAATATTTTCTAGTACGTCTCTATTGATCTTATCAATTCTTCAACAAACGCTTTCTCTAGAAATAAACGATCATTTACTACTCTCATTTCATATAAAGTATACGCACAAACTCTAAAACTTATTTTACGTAGTAGGAACATGCACTGTAAAAAGTGAATTCATTGAGTGAAATTATTGAGTACATTTTCACTCAATATGGAGCATTTTGATAATTTAACTCATTTGTGATAATATTTGAACTAAAACAGAGTACTTTCACTCAAATATAGGCACCCGTTTAATAAATTGTGCAGATAAACTCGTATTTCGCAAACTTGTAGCTAAATCGGAGTAAATGTCTTCATTATTGAGAGACCCCTCTCCATTCTATGGTTATCGTGCGTTGTCTTTATCAATTCCCGTCTTCGCCAATAGGTGGCGTGGTGTATAAAGTGTAGTGCTGGACAAGTGTCCATTGATCCGGTTATTTTGGTGAACCTTATGTTTAAATGCAGTGGTTTGATTACAATTCAAAACAATAATATATTGATTTTCGATTAATATTTGGTTAAATAAACAGATAGTTAAATTGTTACCTATACTTACGTATCTGTATCGTACAATATTGTTTATGGCAATCTATTCGTTCCATCAGTTAACCAATTCCTTTAATCTAGATCTAAAATATTGGCTCTAAAACAGATCTGTTTAGAAACCACTGTGGCAGCTTAGTAGTTTATAACAATGATATTAAATTAAAATTTGAAGAATGAAAGTACTCAGTTTTTGTTCAAATATTATCATAAATGAGTAAAATTATCAAAATCTACTCAATAATTCGACTCAATGGATTCACTCTGTGCGTTTATTGGTTTCACTCGCGCCGATTTTTTTATAGTGTACAGTTCCGTAAAGTGTGTGCCAGATGAGTCCCTCGCCTTTTGCCTACAGATCGGAAGTTGAGACGTTTGGAGGTCCGTCAGAGACTTACAGCAAGGCTTACGAAAGAAGGTAATGCATTTTTGAGACGGATCGTCATCTGCGACGAAACATGGTTCGACTCCTGAATCAAAACAAGCTAGTATGGTGTGGCGGAGGAAAGGGGAGGCAGCCCCAGTGAAAACCACGACTGTCAGCTGGCAAGGCTCGTATAACCTTTCTTTTCCATCGGCGCGGCGGGGCATTTTGCTCATTGATTTTTTTGCATGAACGACGCACAATCAATGCTGCTTACTAGTACGAACTGTTGAGCGAAATAAGGCTGCATATCTCCACAAAAGACAAAACCAATCGATTTGAGAGACCATCCTCCTCTACGACAACGCCAGGCCCCATACTGCAGCTCTGACGGTCTCAAAACTAGAAGAAATACACTGGACAAAACCTGATCATCCTCCCTACAACCCAGACCTATCGCCCTGCGAATTTCATTTGCTTGAGTGGCTTAAAGAAGCTTTATAACGATTTGAAGAAAACGAAGGCGTGGAGGAAGAGCTTCATTCTATGATGCTGCGATAAAAAACCTTCCTTCTCGCTGGGAAAAATATATTTCTAAAGTAGGAAACCATGTAAAAAATAAACTATATTTGACTTTTATATTTCAATAAACAAATTTCGTTTAAAAATAAATCCCGTCTATATTTGATTTACCCCCATACATTAATCAACAATGATCGTTGATGGCAGGTTCAATATATTTTTTCTGGTGAGTGAGAGTTTGACTTTAATGTTCTATAATATTGCGCAACCGCCTTTCAAACCTCAGTAAATGATATTTGAATTATTATTATTGAATTAAACAAACAATTCAAGCATTAAATACATTTCTCGGAAACGGTTACCTAACATAATTGAATTGCAACTAATTGACCATTTTTTTAGCTATGTACATCTTTTTAAGTATAATTTTGCAAAAAAAAATAAGGAATAGTTGGTATCAATTTCATAGCGAATAAAGACGCGTTAAGTCCTTGTGGGTTTAAATTTTAATAATTTGTTTGCAGAAGAAGTTTGTCATAGACAATAATTCTAAAATATTGCTTAACTGGAAAAGCAAAATATAAAAAAAAAGCTTTTAGACTATTAACTTCATTAATACGTTTTCGAAGAAATATGAGAAACTTAAACCATTATTTTTTTAGTAGAATCACGACTCAAGTTGGTTATATTATTATACATATTAAATAATAGATCTTAAGAAGACAAAACAACATGATGAAATATTGCTTAATATATTAGTTCACTATATACACATATATACAGGGTGTTAGTAAATAAGTGCGACAAATTTCAGGGGGTGATTCTACATGAGAAAATAATGGCAGTTTGCTTATAAACGTATGTCCGCAAATGATTCGTTTTCCGAGATACGGGGTGTATCTCGTATATGTAAGGAAATAAAAAAATATAAAATTAAGATGTTTTATTTTTTTACATCAAAACGGCGCCCCATACGAAGAAAAGGCAGGAGAGATTTTTTGTCACAAATTGAACGAGGAATTCAAAAATGATTTTTAATTTGTAATATCTCAGTGGCGTACCATTTTTTTCTTTAAAAAAATTGAGATTATTACCCGTACGCGCGCCAATGATGAACATAAAATTCTTAATTGCGTGTCAAAAAATGCGCAATAACTACCTCTTAAAACCCACCAAATTTCATTTGCACATCTCGACCGGTTTCAGAGCAATAAATTAAATCGTCAGTTTTTAAGAAAAACTTTGACACCCCGTATCTCGGAAAACGAATCATTTGCGGACATACGTTTATAAGCAAACTGCCATTATTTTCTCATGTAGAATCACCCTCTGAAACTTGTCGCACTTATTTACTAACACCCTGTATATCTACATTATATCGTTTAATTACACATAATGTTACTTTATCTATTTACAATTTCACCACAGTAAGGTTATTCCATACTTATTATTAGATGTTTCGAAGAATCTGGTATTATTATAATAATCAATTTTAATATATGATTGATGTGAAATTATTGACTTAAATTGTGGTGTTGAAGAAATTGTAAGAAAAATTTTAACTGATGAATACTCCTATCTTGCATAATTTTCGAAAAAAACAGGTACACTAGGTAAATAAATAGTTTTATCTAGGAAGGTTTAATTTTAAATAATATTTAAACATAATTATGCTTTTTTTAATTTTTACAACATAAAAAAAATAATAATAATTATGTCATTGTGAAAAATTAATTTTTATTTAGTATCTTTCAAGGGTGCATAAGATGTAAATTTTCTGGAATCCTTTTCCATTTCATAATAAAAATAAAGTATTTATCATAGCTAATAGCTAATGTTAGAACATTGTTACTTGTGTTATATATAAAGCAGACCTAGGCCAATCAAGAGAGAATTAAATCAGTGATTTTGTTACAAAAATACTAGCAGCAAACGGACTGTGCCATCATATAAATGACTATAAGCTGTTTCTACTCCAATTTACCATTAATTAATTTTTCATAATCATTTATATGCAAAAAATACATTTTTTAGTTTTTCTTATAAACCCCAAAATAACGAAACAATCTGAGTGCTATAAAGAGACAATTTGTAGAGAATTGAAATACGAATGAAACGAGAGGTCGATAGATCCAATCGAATAATTAGAAATGAAGAAAACTCGAAAAAATCGGAAAATTTACAGTCATATTAAACTATACACTATACATACAATATTAAAAATTGTTCACTTATCCACTGCCCCTCATCTTCCGATCTTCCCCCACTACTCGACCGCGTAAGCGAGCTCGGCCTTTTTTGAGCATGTTTGGAATTTTTTAAAAAACGATCAATTTTCCGATTTATCAGGATTTTTATCGTTTCTAATTATCGAATCGGATCGATCGACCTGTCGTTTTATTGGTATTTCGATTCTCTAGAAATTGTCTCTTTATAGCATTCAGATTACTTCTTTAGTTTAGGTTATATAAGCAAAAAACTAAAAAAATGGGTTATTTGCATAAAAATGTTTGTAAAAAAATGTAATGGTAAATTGGAGTAGGAAACATATAAGCATATATCTACAGTCTTTTAGATGATGGCACAGGCGGTTTACTACTAGTATTTTTGCCCCAAACAAAACCTCTATTGATTGGCCTAGCCGTATACGAGTCATCAGCAGTTCAAATTAAGAGGTGACATATTTTTTAATGAAAATACATTATTACAAAGATCATTTAAAATTACTCAAATCATGACTGGGTAGTATTTGGTGGATGGAAAAGGATTAAGTAGCTTCTTACATAGCAAATATTTTTGACCGCTGTGATAGCGACTTNATAAAAATAAAGTATTTATCATAACTAATAGCTAATGTTAGAACATTGTTACTTGTATTATAGATAAAGCAGACCTAGGCCAATCAAGAGAGCATTATATCAGTGATTTTGTTACAAAAATACTAGTAGCAAACGGACTGTGCCATCATATAAAAGACTATAAGCTGTTTCTACTCCAATTTACCATTAATTAATTTTTTATAATCATTTCTTTGCAAAAAATATATTTTTTAGTTTTTCTTATAAACCCCAAACTAACGAAACAATCTGAGTGCTATAAAGAGACAATTTGTAGAGAATTGAAATACGAATAAAACGAGAGGTCGATAGATCCAATCGAATAAATAGAAATGAAGAAAACCCGAAAAAATCGGAAAATTTACAGTCATATTAAACTATACACTATACAAACAATATTCAAAATTGTTCACTTATCCACTGCCCCTCATCTTCCGATCTTCCCCCACTACTCGACCGCGTAAGCGAGCTCGGCCTTTTTTGAGCATGTTTGGAAGAATTTTTCACCTATTTCGCATCATTTTATCGAAAAATTAGAATATACGTTTTGTAGTACTATACTTCTACTTTAAAATCCCGCTGAAAAATTAAAATCTGACTACCTCCAACGCATCCAGAAATTTTGCAAAATAGTGCACCAAAAAATTCAAATTGCAATTGACCCAAAAGTAATGGTCCGACAGCGCCTGCTTTGTATACATTTACATAAAGTACATATAATTCACTACTTTTGAGCACAGGGTCAGCTCCATAATTTTAAAAATAGCGGAGTAATGAATTTTTTAAAAAACGATCAATTTTCCGATTTTTCCGGATTTAATTCGTTTCTAATTATCGAATCGGATCGATCGACCTGTCGTTTTATTCGTATTTCGATTCTCTAGAAATTGTCTCTTTATAGCATTCAGATTACTTCTTTAGTTTAGGTTATATAAGCAAAAAACTTAAAAAATGGGTTATTTGCATAAAAATGTTTGTAAAAAAATGTAATGGTAAATTGGAGTAGGAAACATATAAGCATACAGTCTTTTATATGATGGCACAGGCGGTTTACTACTAGTATTTTTGTCCCAAACAAAACCTCTATTGATTGGCCTAACCGTATACGAGTCCTCAACAGTTCAAATTAAGAGGATGACATATTTTTTAATGAAAATATATTATTACAAAGATAATTTAAAATGACTCAAATCATGACTGGGTAGTATTTGGTGGATGGAAAAGGATTAAGTAGCTTCTTACATAGCAAATATTTTTGACCGCTGTGATAGCGACTTGCGATAACATTTTACGAATGTCGTGAACTTATCGTAAACAAATATTTGCACATCCTGCAAACTTCATGTCTCTCTTCCTTGGATGAATGTCTGATAGCGATAACGCCTTTCAAAAAGAGACACAACTATTGCTTATCGACCACTTCAGAGAAACATAAATATATTTAGCAATATTTCGATAAAGGTTAATATAGCATAATTTTTAACTAAATTATTGTTTGTAACTCAGGTCAGGACTAGGAGTTAGTACAGTTGCTGGTATATTCAACAAACAGCGTTCAATTTTGATAGGAACATATTAGTAAAAATTTTGACAATTAATTCAAGAGAAAAGCGAATAATACTCTTAGGAGCCCCTGACCCACTTATATGCAAACCTGGATCTTTATAGAGCACATAACCACAAAAATATTTAAAAAACTTGAGAAACTTGGAAAAATCTGTTGAGAAGTTGTACAGGCATTAGTAGAAAATTTGTTAGTGCAAAAAAGAATGTCGCTAAAACGCATCGTTCCAAAGAAAAATTGATTTCAACTTTCAATTCAATTCAATTTCAATTGATGATGAAATTGATTTCAATGATTGATTGAATATCTGAAGCAGTGGTTTGTTTTTTATCTGTCCTGATTTTGAGAAAAAGTAGTGGTACTCCACTTTATACAGGGTGTTTCAGAAAGACCTCCCTTAAATACGGCAAAAAATAAGAATTTTTCGTCTTATGAACTATATGTCTATCTCCTCTTGTTTTCGAGACACAGAGCGACAAAATAAACATTTTTAAATAGAATTTTTAAGAAAATTTCCAACCGGTGCGAAATATTTTTATAAAATTTGGTAGTCCTAGGTTTTTAAGGATGCCAAATACGCTGGTCTAATTATTTTTTGAATATTTCATAGAAGGCGCTAGTTATGCTACATTACTATTACATTTTAAGTTCGAATTTTTTTAAGGTTAGGTTTTTTACCATTCGGGCTCCAATTTCTAATGTACAATTTTATTTTCTAAAAATAATGTACTCTTGTTAGAACTTCCTAATGTGGACGGTTTTCGAGAAAAAAGGCTTTTAATTGAACTCTTACAATATTACGGTGTAGAAAATAAGTGACTTTTCTCAAAGTAGGCTTATGTCAAAACTTATTGATGGATGTCTCATAAACAACGCATACATTCTTAGTAATATTTTAAACTCTAATTAACTTTATATCAAAATTTTAGTGACTGTAATTAGTCATTACTAACTACAGTCACTAACAATCACTAAAATTTTGATATAAAGTTAATTAGAGTTTAAAATATTACTGAGAATGTATGCGTTGTTTATGAGACATCCATCAATAAGTTTTGACATAAGCCTACTTTGAGAAAAGTCACTTATTTTCTACACCGTAATATTGTAAGAGTTCAATTAAAAGCCTTTTTTCTCGAAAACCGTCCACATTAGGAAGTTCTAACAAGAGTACACATAAAAACGCCGGAATACCAAATTTCATAAAAATATTTCGCACCGTTTGAACATTTTCGTAAAAATTCTATTTAAAAAATTGTATTTTGTCGCTCTGTATCTCGAAAACAAGAGGAAATAGACAATAAGACAGAAAATTCTTATTTTTTGTCGTACTATCACCCCCCGTATTTACGGGATATCTTTCTGAAACACCCTGTATATTACAAGAAAAAGGATGCCGCTAAAATATATGTATAGCTCTAGAGAAAAATAAATTGCTATTGCTCTTGGGAGCAATTTAGTATAATTAAGCCTGTTTCTTTTGTTACATTTGTAGTTATATTAAATATTTTATACACGTTTTAGCGACATGCAAGTACTACTCGTAGTAATACTAGAAGCAATACTAATACTGTTTCGGGTATTCTTAGCGACCTATATGCTTTATGTAAGAAATAAATGAGCCTATGACCTTCAGCTACCTTAAAAACTTATCTATAATAAATTGCAATGAAACACTTAAAAACTTCTTATTATAAAAAATAAATAATAAAATATTTTAAGCCCCGTAACTTTTTAAACACACTCATTAAGAATTAAGTTGAATTAGAAATTTTTAGGTTTAGGTTTCTCGATTAGATTAGTGTTTCCTAACGGGAAGGTTTTCGATTTGCGTTACAGTTTTTAATATTTATCAATATTGACCTGCGATTTTATATCAATTCCTTCTTTAGCGTATACCGACATTTCAAGTTTTACCTAAAGGTTATGTCAAGAAATCATTTCAAACTCTTAGCAAATTTTACTTGATTTGATCTCTACAGCATAGTAAAGCTCTATTTTTATTGAAATCTCTATCAAATATCTATTTTTCATATAATTTCTATCATGATATGAAATTAATGTTCATACAGTATAGAGCTAAATTATGTATATAAACTTGGTTCGGCAAATAATCACGTTTTCCTTTGTTAGAGATGAATAAAACCAACTCTTCAGGCTTATTTAATTTTACATTTAAATGTAAGAACTAGTGAAATTTTAACCCAACGCTTTCTGTTATATATGAGCAGAATGTCAATTCATATTTCGATAAGGGTTTTAATTTCTTCTGGAATTGTCACCTAAATGTCTGTTTAAGATACAACATCCATATCAAAACAGTGGAGTTCTTCTTATGAACGATGCAATATTGCAAGTCATATCAAATTAAAATAGAACTTATAAAAATAACATTGAATATATTATGTAAATCGTAAAAAATTAAGGATCCGTAATTACCAAAAATAACAACTTATATACCTAAGTTACAAGTGCTATTAAGTATAGAAACGGGTGGAGCACTGGTCAATTAAATTTTTTATAGTACACTTCACATTACCTATTGTTTCACTTATAACATATCAACGTACGCTTATCGCGCTGACATTGACCTCATTAGAGTTACACATTCTGTATTGTATGAGCTATATCTAACTTTAAATTTGTTGTTGGTGTTACTACTAGTACTAATTGTAAGTAATTATTTGAATTTACGTATGAATGAAATACATTGTAGTTCTAAACCGCGTCCCCGTTAAAATTATCTTGAATTATCTAGATTTATATAGCTTCTCTGTAGAGTCTTGTTCAAAGTTTATTTTCTCTTTCACTTGATTTTTGGTATTACTTAAGTTCATTAAGTACCCTGAATGTGTTCTATGATCCGCTATTTCATCCGGATCCGGATTCAGGGTCGAAAAATACATTGGCAATATCATGGTCAGTCATCCAGATCACGACTTTTTTTTTGTGGGGTTATGTAATAAAACATTATACAGGGTGGCCAAATGAAAACGAAATAGAGCCATTTTCAGGAACTGCATCAAGATTGTAGAAAAACGCTCAGACCCGTCGATTTTAGATTAAAGGGGGACATTCTTTGCTGGTATTTTTGACTCCGCCACTTTCACCCCCAAGCAAGGGTAAGCATCACCCCAAAATATTTAAATGGCATTGGGGGTTGAGTAATATTTCTTTTGAAAGCTCTTACAATTCTCTTTACAACAGACTTTAAATTTTATAATTCCGCCCAATACTTTGAAAAAAATTTACATTTTAAAATTTAAATTATGTTTAGTTGCTTACTTACTACTTAGTTGATTAAATGTTCAAACTGATGACCGCCCGCTTCCATACAAGAATAAAGATTTTGTTCGAAACGTTCGCGCACATTCCGAAGCATTTCCGGAGTGATTCGACGGCATTCGTCGACGATTCTTTGACGCAAATCTTCCAGCGACGCTGGCTGTGTTTTATAGATTTTACTTTTTAGGTATCCCCACAAAAAGAAATCAAGGGGCGATAAATCCGGTGATCGTGGAGGCCACTCAATGCTGCCTCTTCTCCCAATCCAATTCCGTAGAAAACGTTGGTCCAAATACTGACGGACAATTAACGCATAATGCGGAGGAGCACCGTCCTGTTGAAAAATCAAATGATCTTCATCATACTCTGGAACATTTTCAATAATATCAGTCAAGGCAGGGTCAATAGCGTCTTCCAGTAATTGCAAATACATTTGGCCAGTCAAATTACCAGGTAGAAAAAAAGGACCCACCAGCCGGTCACCGAAAATTCCAGCCCATACATTTAATTTTTCCGGTTGCTGTGTATGCACCTCGTGAAAAACTCTTGGGTTTGAATCGGACCAATAGCGGCAATTGTGACGATTTACCGTCCCGTTCAAGAAAAAACTGCATTCATCAGAAAAACAGATGTTAAAAAGGAACTGTGGATCGTTCCCTGCTCGCTCACTCATTATTTCGCAAAATTGCAAACGGCGGTCATAATCATCCTCATGAAGTTCCTGGACTAAATGTATTTTGTATGGATGGAATTTATTCTTCTTCAAAATGGTTTGTATGCTAGTTCGATTGATCCCAGACACAGATGCCAGCTGCCTCGTACTTAATGTAGGATCAAGATGAACTTGTCCCAAAACTGCAACTTCACTAGCTTCATTAACTATAGGTTTTTCAATTTCTCGTTTTTTATTGGCTACGTTCCCTGTCTCTTGAAATTTTTTTACTAACTCTAGAACATACTTCCTCCTGACATGTCGATCTTGATGTTGTTCATTAAATAGCTGAGCTGTTCTATTCGCACATTTATTGTTCATAAAGTAAAGCGAAATGATATCTACCCTTTCCCCAGTGGAATAAACCATAGTGTTAAATTTTCAAAAACACAATTAAATAAACTACCAACCAACGCTTCAAAATACTAGAAATAATTTGGAATCCACTAATTTTACGTTCATTGTGTGTGTATAGCATTCATTTCTGTTTTTTACAATTGTGTTTTTTTTACGAAAGTTATAACAAATCGCCAAAAACCAATGTAACGCAAGAAATACTAAATTTATACCATTGGCGTACTTAACTCGAATGACTGACATTTTTACCGTTACTATTTGTTTGTACATAAGTTTCAACTTTAAAATCAAAATTCTTAATAAGTATTGGGCGGAATTATAAAATTTAAGGTTAATACCAGCAAAGAATGTCCCCCTTTAATGTAAAATCGACGGGTCTGAGTGTTTTTCTACAATCTTGACGCAGTTCCTGGAAATGGCTCTATTCCGTTTTCATTTGGTCACCTTGTATATAATAACCTTAAACAATAATTTTGAAACAAAGGATACATAACAGAAGTATTAATAATAAATGTACGTTATTTAATATACATACATACATAGGAATAAGTACCTATTTCTGTCCGTATAATATGTATGTTCCAATTTTCTTTTAATTTATTATCGTTAATATTAATTATTTACAGCTTTTAACTGTACTCAACAGTAGTTATTACAGACGTAATTTTAAGATTTAGTCTTAGCAACATTTAAGTTTCTCGAAAATGAACGTTAGCCTCATTCGGAAGGTTTTAAAGCTTCTAATGCATGATTACTGGTTGTGATTCTGCTACAGTTGTATTGCTCTTTAATTGTAACGAAATGGAAAATATTGTCTTACTTACTTTTTATTACTCTATTGCGCTTAGGATTTCTAGTATGTTATTTTTTAAAGCACCTATATTTTTCTTAAATGGTCAAGAAACTTGGCTGCCTAGCAATTGATTTAACGCGTTGAGCTAATGACGTACTAGTCATATCTCCTTTATTATTGTTTACAACTTTTATTCAAACACATTTTTCATATTTCGAAATAGGCGCAACAAACACAACAGAAGAGGCAATTTTTGCATAGCCTGTTTAATGAGAAATAGTTATTCTTTTTATTCTAGGTTGCGAAACTAGTACGAAACCTCAAGTTGTGTTTGACGGTTCTGCCGTGACAAATCTTTAAACGATATGCAATATCCTGGTCCAGCAATTCAATAGGATGTACTAAATATTTTCCTTAGACGTCAACAACATTTGATTGATGTAGACGTTAGTAAAATGTATAGGATAGCTCTCATACACATAAATGATGAACCAATGCAGAAAATAGTTTGGAGAGATGATCCATCTCAACCGGTCTTAAGTTATCAAACAAAAATACAGTGTACGTCTTTACACCGTTATTGGTTATGCGTTGCATTCAACAATTACCCTGTGGTAATATGGAAAATTATTATCCCAAAGAGTTTAAATGATAATTTTTATGTAGATAACACTCAATATCTGCTACTCAAACTTGCGATGAAAATTTCATTTTGGATTAAAAAATGAAGTGGTCTTGGTTAGACTAGGATGCTAAGGTTTCTTCTAATTTATTGCGTAAGTTTATATAATTTTAATTAAGGCTTATCATATTAAATTATGCTAAAATCTGAAGATTTGTTATATGTGAAAGATAATAATCATACTTCAATTGAACTTTACGGATTTAGAGACGCTTCTATAAATGCATATTGAGCGACAATTTATGTATTTATTCACTGGGTCATATAAGTGTAAAATTACTTGATTAGAACTTTGTGGTTGCTTACTATTCAATTCAATTAATGCAAATTTACAGTCAATTACTTTTAATTTTGAATAATTTTATTGTGTGACTCATAAATTGCTTTACAATGATTTAAAGCAAATCCAGTAAATCGCAAAGTTTTGCCGGTAACATGCCTGTCGGACTATCTCGAGAAGAAAGCTTTGCAAATAAAATTTGTTTATTAAAAAATAATAAACGAGCTCTATTTTTAAATAAAAATGGATTACTAGGAGTTGAGAATTGTCTTAAAAATTCCTCACTTAATTATATACATAAAATATCCAAATTTGTGTGTGAAGAAAGATAAATGGACAAAATATGACCAAACTTCCAAACTAGAAACGAAACTATATTTTTCCGAAGGTTTTCGACGCACAGTATCCAAATGTGACCTCAGAACTGCTCCATTATGTCCGGTTCTAGAGATATTTTGAGGTTATATTACATTACTACATAATTTTACTCCAGAAAACTTGTTACAGCATCTGAAGGTACTACTATTCTTCAGAATCCATTTTGAATCGTTCGAATATATCTTTTCCGAGAAACTGACTAGTTTGGCGTATTTGTCAATATTTGCAAATTTCACCATTCAAGTCTATGAAGTTCAGAAATCATTAGACTTTTTTGTGTAATTCGATCTCCAGGGTTACAGGGTTATAGCCTTTCTGATTCACACATTTGTTGACACGGACGGTCTGGCGAAATCGCGAGAACAGAAGATTAAAGCTACATAGTAATAATACATGAAAGGCAATAATTAATGTAAAATAATATATTTTGCAATAAGAAGGCCAAATAACGACTAAGGCCTGTTTAATTTTTACGATTTTTCCTGTTTAATTCACGAAACAACGAACATTTTTTGAGAAAAAAATTATATTTTTAATACACCAACTTGAAATTCTGGGATTTGTGCTGTTTACTATTGCATAATGATTTATTACATATTAATATCAACTCCTGGAATTTGAAACGCCGCCATCTTGTTAAAAAGCACATATCCAGCATATATTTTTAAATTATAATTTTTATTATTTTTCAATTGCCACTCATGTATTATTTTATTAGCTTTACATGTAAAACAGCTGTTTCTCGAGTACCTAATTATCATATATTTTTTTGCTAACCTAATTTACTTATTTTATGTAAATTTTTTTAACCAAAATTCTACTTCACTAAATTTATCATTAATCGATTTATTGCTGAATTCATATTTTATTATTATTAAAAATTTATACTTTTACATTTTGCGAAAATAATTTATAATAGATATTTGTATTGCATTGTGTTATCTATTATTTGTGTTGTTTTGTGCCTACTATACTCTAAACAAATTTAAAAAAAAAGAAAATCTCAACGAACCCACGATCAGCCTCCGACATTGGAGCAGCGTTGGCAAAATTATTTTTAACAAAAAATAAATAGAGTGAATAGGTTACACACTTTTGTCTGGGTTATGGAAGAGTTGGTCTTCAATCAACTTCAACGACGACGAAAATTTGAAACCCAAAATGGTGATGTTGGCACTGACAGTTTAGTCAAAGTTTAAGAATAAATATTCTGTAAACTTGGGTTTAGTGGTGCTAAGGAATAATTACCTACATGGTGGTATCTTGGAAGAACTATAGCAACCCACCATGGGAAGGATAATGTGGAGCGTGTGGCCACGGTTAAAACCGCTGAAAATACTTTTAGACGAAGTATTTCACAAATTTTCTCATTGCCCAGAATAAAAACTGTTTCTTAAATTTTGAACTTGTACTTTAACCGCAAAAAGAGGGAGAATATGAAAAATTGTTCTCGTTTTGTATTTGAGATATAAATATAAAGACAGTTCATTGTATCGGTTGTACCTTCCTCCACCATAGTAGAGTAGTTGTCCTTGCAAGACATTTTGCAAAAACTTGCTCCTATTTTCCTTGAAATGGTATAGACGATATATTAACTTATATAATAATTATGATTTTTCAAGAGAAGGTCTGTCATCCTTCTATATCACGTACACAAGTTGTTGTTAGAAGAGATGGAGAAAGTGTAAAAAATATATGCATACCCTTATGGGTTGGCTTTCTGCAAGCGCTGTATCCGGGGTGCCATCTAGTTTCGTGGATCCGTGGATCCAGATGATATGCCAACATATCTAAATTAATACTTTGGCTTAAGAGCGGCTGACTTCAAAGCTTTTACTGGAACGCTTCCATATAGACATCTACCATGGCAGGGGATGAGAGTGAACTCATAGCTGATGCTTCAGTACGTTGAAAATGTTATAAAATATAACTAAATATGTGAATAACCAATTTTTTCATCACTGTTCCCGTTTTCTTTGTTTACGTCATTATTATCTTGTATAAAAAGAGCAACCATTACTTTTTTTGATATAAAAGTTGATGTCATTCCGGTCCATATTCCACTAACTAGCCATTATATTGATCCCATTGGAATATTTGTATGTCTAGTATATCTAGACATATGTAATGAAACATATACATATAATGGTATTATGTATATATGGTAGTATATATGGACAAAATTCTCTACGTTAGCAACGCCATACCACGATGTAAAATACCAGTTCCGATCACTGATGTCAAGCATCGTCAGGCGCGGCTAGTACTTGAATGGGTTACCTCTACGATGTGTGTCTTCAATTTCAATTAATGCGAGGGCTTACAATTACTTAGAATTTGGAAACGCTTCATTCGTAGAAATCGAAAACATTGTGACATACATGTAGTATGCCAATGACTTCAATTTATGGGACAATGCCATAGATCAGTAAATAAAAAGTTCCTGAGTTTCCTCGATCGTAATATGTCCCTCGAAAACTCTAGATGCCTTAAACCGATGCCGTGGCAACCAGCCCGGAGATTATTCAATTAAATTAAATTCTGCTATGAATAAATTATTTCAGACCATATCTATTTCAGTTAGATACTATGGCAATGTCTAAAGTGTAGTGTTTATTAAAAATTTAACCCTGTAAATGATACGGCAGGGTGATAACATTTATAACTCCTAAAAAGACAAAATAATATAATTATCGAAAATGCGCTGTAAATATAGAAATTATCAGTTTTTTTTTTCTTTAAAAATTCCTGTCACGTTGCAGTTACTCTGTATATTTACTGTATTGTGCCAATATAAACTATTCACAAACATCAATTAGGTTAATTGAATGTATCTATTTATAACATTTATGCAATAGATTATGATTGGGTGGTTAACAGCAAAATATTAATTTTGTTGGTTGACGACGTAATTATTTTTGTGGTCACATGAGAAATTTAGTATCTATTGTTAAATTAATATTAAGTAAAGCGAATTATATTACCTATTATTATCCATTTGATAATCTGATAGATTTGAATAAATCCATGCTAAAATCATAATAAATGTTATAACATAATGAAATAGTTAAATAATATTTAATTTTCATTAGTATACTAATCAAGTTATGATTCTTTAATAGTTTACCAAGTAGGTAGCAAGTAAAATTTATTCAAGCTACTGGAAAAGGCAACTACGTTATTTTCGAGGTTTAAAGTTAAAATAAATACAGTTTTAAAATTCCAGAAATGAGCCTTTTAATTTCATTTTCTTTACTACCTACATACAGGGTATGATGCAACCAAAAAACACATTAGTTTTTACTGCTTTACTGCTTTTTGCTGCTACATCCCTGCTTGTAAAAAAATTATGGTTTCGATTTTTACTGGAAATGCACTTATGCATTTTTGCTCTTGCTCTTCAATTTTAATACAATATTTTTAATATTTATTTAAAAATTTCGCCGTCTACCAACAAATGCTTGATTTTTAGCCCATTTTTTTTCTGAAATAGGTAGACTCACTAAAAAACTTATTATATAAACTTATTTCAAAATTTCCGTTTCCGAATTATCTACAAGATGTTGAAGAAAAAGAAAAATATAGCGTTTAATAGAATGTCTCAAATATTTGACTTAAATTGAAGAAACTTGGGTTAATATCTGACAAATTAAAGGCAAAAGTGTCACGTTACCAACTAGTAGCAGAATAATGGATGGCAGTATTACCAAAAAATTGTTTGAAATATATTAATAAGGGAGACCGGGGTTGGAAGTCAAATTTTTTTCTTTAGATTTTTTAGTGCCCATATACTTAATTTAGCCAGAACATTTATATATCAATGGATAGTATGTTCATTCTAGTTTAGAAAGAAATAAAGAGTTTTCCTCTAACATTATTTGTTGAGAAAATATTACAATTTTTCTGAAAAAAGAGAAGTGTGACTTCTAACCCCATGTCAGGGATGGTTGTCACAGTGTCTGGGGTAGGTAGTCACATAGTAAATTAAGAGGAGAATATAAAGACAAACACTTATTTAAATCATATGAGTATTTTGATTAAACATAAAATATACGTAACTAATTGTGCCAAAAAATAAAACAAAAAATTTCTTATTTATAATAAAAAAAAGTAACTAAAATTCGCTTTAAACGAATAACTTCCAGTCTAAAAAATCAATCTGAATATTCAGAATCACAGTTTTGGCAAATGTAATTTGGGAGACCAGGTGTACATTCTTCGTGCACCCATAACTTACAGTCCTGGCACTGAATCCAGACTTCTCTAGACTTGCTAGCGGAATATGGAGACAAGCAAACCAGGCAAAACTCTTCATCGTCTATTTCATTTTCGTCATTGTCAACTGATTTCTTTTTAATTTTCTTTCCTTTAGAAGCCTTTTTATTTTCCTTATTCTCACTCAACACACGTTTCGATACTTTCTTCTTCTTCGCTTCTTGTTCCTTTTTTTTTCTCTACTAAATAGGTCTTCTTCGGTGTATTTGTTAGAATTGTTGATTTACATTTAATTTAATATTGACCTCCATTAAAATTTTCATAAACCTAATAGTTTATAAGATATGTATACTAGCGTGCGCGCAGATAAATAATTTTGAAAAATTTTTAGCAGCATAAATTTTCTTTTTCTTGCTTACCAATTTTCTTAAATAGAATAATAAAGAATATAAGAATCGTTATTTTTTATATCGTATCATATATTTACCTACATGTATTTTTAATTGGTCAAAATCGTCAACTTAGTTATTTATAAACTCTAAAAAATTCTCGAAAATATTAAATTTATCAAAAAAGTCAATATTTATATTTGTATAAGTCAAAGAATACCATAATAAATTGTACCGTTTAAAAATAACATTTTTTGGCAATAGCGTAAATAATTTCGTTTTAAACAATGTGGAACTAAATTACCCGGGGCCCCAAGGATTTTTATGATTTTATGAGTACTACATAATTATGGAAAAAAATTTATTTACAATAGTTTTCGAAACTCATGCGCCAATTCATTCTTGATTATTAAGTTTTCCTTATTAAACAGGAACACATAAAATTTTTGTTGTAGGTAATTTATTTTTGTTGTCACAGAATTTATATTATTTTTTCAATATTCCTTAAAACTCGTGTATTATTGTGTTTTATTTGAAAGAGTAAAATATTATTCTGTTCTATTTCTAAAGTGAACTTAATTATTAATTCTTTGGAATTATTATATGTTATGTGGAAAAATATTTAATTCCTCAATGGTAAAGGAACATTTACATTTAATGAAATATGTTTATCATCATGTGTAAATACAAATATTCGTATTTGAAATAGTTGTTAGTTTGTCTAAAATTATATGCTTTTATGGAATTTTTGTAACAATTACTCACTAAAAATATGTCCTTTAAGAGGATATATTGTTAAAATTGTTATAAAGCTTCAACTTTCTCAGTTTACCTGAAAATTGGAAAGAAAATGAAATAGGTATATTATTTTGGCAATTACTCAAGTTATACGTTAGTATAAAAATGAATTGCTGCCAAATCTCTTTCTGAAATAAGAAAGAAGAAAACCAAAACAGTAATTAAATTTACTACAAAGTACTTTGTAAACTGGTGTCCTTTATAAATTTTTTTATGACGAAAAGGGCTTCAAAAGAAGTATTACAACTTTTCGTTTACCTATAGGAAAAGCTTTTATTTTAGAACATAACCTTTAACATTCACACTCCTTCACAATTAATTTCCTTCATTTTATATTTGTTTCAATTTTGCGTCTACAGAATTAAACGGAAACCTTCAGACAATTACAAATAAACAATTTTAAACAGTCACAGTTTCTTCAATACAATAATTACAGAAAACATTCTAATAGTAATAATTAAGTCTAACTATTGGTAAACACATTAACACTCCAAAATTATTCCGAAGCATAAATGCGTGTAAATTTTACTGAAACAATATTTTGCAAAACTAACAAAAGTTCTATGACATTTTAAATTATCTTTAAACGCCTGTTAACAAAAAAAAATCGAAAATTCAACTAAAATCAATCTACTAAAAGATGGTAAAAATAAGACCAGAAATTTGTTCATATTGAGAAATTATACAACTTCTTTAAAATAAAAAATTGTGTAAAAACATGTTTATTAAAATCCATTAAAAAACCAATTGAAGCTGCCAATTTGAAACATGTGTTATTTAAAATTGTTATTGTTTTTGACTATTATTATATGAAATATTATAATGAAATAAAAAAAGTTGACGCCCTACTTTTGAAGACCCGTTTCTTGCGTCATTTTACACCAATGAACCAGGAATTTAAAACCATTGGTTTTCAAGATGCAGTGTATGGACATTTAAAAACATATTTTATTTTGATCGATGAACTATAACCAGTTGCAGAGACACCGAGAGGCATCATCATTGACACACGAAGCGTTTTAGTCCCCAAGCCAGCGACCTTTTTTCGAACTGATTCCAAAAGTCATGAAAATGGTCTGGATCGCTTCGTTTTAACGAGTCTATCACGCTGTAAAATTTTTAGAATATGGGAAGGGCGCTTTTCCGCACTGCGAGTACTTAAACCTGTCGTTCTGGGCGGGTTCTCTTTTGTGATTACAACACTCAAATTTTTTATTTGAATTAAAAGAAAATGTGTTAAATAAGAAGCAAATTGGGTTGTCCGACAAAATAGAGGGCGCAATTGTCGAGTCCGACATCTCCAACATGTCGCTCTAGCGCGGTATGGTTTTCCGATTACAAAACACCCAATTTTCATTTTAACTTACTAAAAATTGCCTAAAAAACGTAGTCCATACCTTGTCCGACAAATTTTCAGGCGCTTTTTTCCAGTCCGACAACCGAAACATGTCGCTCATCGCAGGTTAGGTTTTCCGATTACAAAAGTGATAAATTTTATATTTTTGGCTTTAGAATAAAATAATAATTAAAAAACAATACTTGTCCGACAAAAAAAACGACGCAAATTAATAAAATCTAATGCCTGATTTGGAGCCCAGCGCTCAGTCGTGTCCTAGCATTTGACGTGTACGCATCGCTGTGATTTCGATAATTAGACGTTTTATCATGGGCAAGTGTATTGTAAAACATTGTATAAATAGAAGTGATCGAGTTGGTGAAGAGAGGCGAAAAGTTTCCTTCTTTAGGTAAGTAAAAAAAAGGAATATATAAAAGGTAAATATGTACGCCATTTTTCGGTTGACGTCACAAGTTTCCAGGGTTAGCTTTATAATTTTGTTCGCCCACATAGTGTAGTGATTAACGTGATATTGTTATTATAAAATAATGAATGAATTACTGTAAAATATTTTTAGTAATTATTTACTTCATGTGAGTCTCAAATTTTTATGAAATTTTACCAATTCCCGTCATTTCGAGATAGCTGAAAATTAATTAAATATTTTTTTCAATTGAAAAAATCGCAAACAAAACTAATTTCAGATTCATGTTCAGCACCCTGGAAAAGGAGAGTTGGCAAAATGTGATAAGAAAAATCAGAATTTTGTGACAAAAAAAAAATAATTAAGTACGCTTCGATTTTTCAAACCTAATATTTAAATTTTTACATATTTCCAAGGAATGTTGACATAAAACGAAGATGGGTGAAGGCTATTATAAAACTGGACACTAGCAAGTACATTATAGTATATATTGGCGGTTTCGTAACAAGTTATCTAATAAAGCCAATAAAATGTGAAGACTGTGTAAATAGTTTAATGAAAAAAAAAAAGAAATTAATAAAAATTTTTAATTATGATGAAAGCAGAACACCTAGGCTACAGAAAAATAAAATTGTTTATCATGTATTAAAAATCTTTCTGAATGTGAACATATTTGAAAATTTGCATGAACATCAATTTGATAATTTGCCTAACAATTGTAATCATTTAATAGAACTTGTAAGGGCTGAATGTGAAAAGTATATCGATCTACGAATAAATCATTAAGTCAAATTATTTAATTCGGTAAAATCTACGAAAAGGCAAATATTAAATAAATTAATGTTACTTAGAGGACAATAAATATATTTAAATTATTTTGTAGTTTTATTTAATATGACACTAACATATACTATTTTCTGAATTACAAACTTAAAATTGAATATTTGTCATAAGATGCAATATAATGTTTAATATGTAATAAAAATATTACTTAATCCGTATCTGCTTAAAGATGCGCGCGATCAGATTGCCTTCCACACTCCACTTCCCCGGATTTTGCATTCACTGGTACCCGTGCATTGGAATTAGATACGGCCAGTCTAGGTGGTCTGTGG
>NW_019416630.1:163752-172564 GCF_000390285.2 Anoplophora glabripennis | reverse complement strand
ACTGGAAAAAAGCGCCTGAAAATTTGTCGGACAAGGTATGGACTACGTTTTTTAGGCAATTTTTAGTAAGTTAAAATGAAAATTGGGTGTTTTGTAATCGGAAAACCATACCGCGCTAGAGCGACATGTTGGAGATGTCGGACTCGACAATTGCGCCCTCTATTTTGTCGGACAACCCAATTTGCTTCTTATTTAACACATTTTCTTTTAATTCAAATAAAAAATTTGAGTGTTGTAATCACAAAAGAGAACCCGCCCAGAACGACAGGTTTAAGTACTCGCAGTGCGGAAAAGCGCCCTTCCCATATTCTAAAAATTTTACAGCGTGGTAGACTCGTTAAAACGAAGCGATCCTGACTGTTTTCATGACTATTGTAATCAGTTCGAAAAAAGGTCGCTGGCTTGAGGACTATTTCTACAATACTGAGTTTTTCGAAATTTAAAATAAAATTTAGAACGAAAGAAATCCTATACATATTTAGATATTTTTTCGTTTTGAAAAACAATTATGAATCATATTTTGAATGTTCCATTTGCACTTTTTCTCTTAAAATTACACAAGAAACACTTCCCAGGAGTGTGACATGGAATTAAATAACACCTTGTATACGTATGTACCAGTCAATTATAGGTAAAATTTGATCAATATTGGATTTTGTTAACAGCTATGAAAAAAAAACAGTTTTAATTTTTATTTTATTTTGAAAGTGCTGTGGCTTCTTCACAAGACATTTGAGGATGAGCTCAAAGATATTTTTTTTTTATTTTGGTGATTATTATCAGCATTTTTCCAGTGACATACTGGGCAGTAGTAAATAGACTTAGATTTTTTTATTCAAATTCTGAATTGATTTCTAATGCACCTGTTGAACTGGTAAGAAAGTTAAACAAAAACCTTATTTTATGGTCTTTTACGTCCTGTATCTGCATATCTGCTCAATTAGAAAACATTCTTGAAAAGCATTTATAGAAATCTTGGACGATTCCACTATTCAAAATATATTATACTATTTTCGAAACGTTTCATTTAGTAACTTCAAGAGGATATATTTATACAATATTTTTATTAATAATAAATTTTCATTAACTACTGGTAATAAAAATGTATCTATCCGTAGATGAAGGCATATTTTATGCATTCCAGCTTTTAGCAGCCGTAGACCATTTACCTCATCCCACTTGTTGACATTCGCTGTAGCCCAAATCTATTCCAGTTTATATATAAATCTAGAATACAATTTCCGGTCAGTTCGATTTTCGTCCAGTCCGAGACTGATGGTAAGGCGTTAATAAATCGTGAGAATCACTTCATATGTCGTAAACCGTTAAGCAAGTCTGGGGGAGCTTCCCATCATCCTACTGCTGGTGCGAAAGCAGGTAAAACAGTCTTGGTTGTTCCTTGTTATCTCTCACGTGGCGGAGAATCCAATCCGCCTGGTTGTTTTGCATGTAGTAAAGCTAGTGTGTCAAATTATTTTGACCTCGTCTTAAATTTATTTACAACTACAGCATTTTATTGTCGGTTTCTATATTATATTTCGCACATATTATAACGTTCATAGACTTTATTAAATATATGTATGGTATTACTATGCTGTGAAGTTTCAAATAACGTAACGTGTATTGTGAACTTTTGTGCTAATAAAATATGTTGTGTAATGATGCATTTTCAAAAGTGTAACTGACTAGGAAGAGCAAAATAAGATAATAAAAGTAATGAAGAACCAATAAATATGTGACAAATATCCAACGCCAAAAAATGTTTTGAGAAGGTACAACCGATATTATTCCCAGCTACGATCTAAAAAACAAAAAATCAATGACAGTAACTTTGGCAAGCAGGATATACAGGGTGTTCCCGTTTTAACAGTTGATTTTGAATAAAAAAGTTCATGTGAACATAGGCCTAAATCGTTTTATAACCGAGATACACGGTATCGAATAATTTTTTTTATTTAACTTTTTTGTGATATCTAAAAAAATCAGTAAGTACTAACGAATCTAAATTGGGTATGTGTAGTGGTAACAGAATGTCCTTTAAAAATGACCTACAAACGATTCACTAAAACCACCAGTGGCGTGGTAGACGTGCAGTCAGTGTCCTTTTTTAAATAGAATTTCTACGCCTATGAGTTTTTTGAAATTTCATGACATTTTTAATGTCGCTGATCAATTTTAAACGAAAAATTGTTCCTGCTAAATTAGCATAAAATAAAAGAATTCTTAGTAAATGGTGTGAAATCATTTAGAATTTGAATTTGAGTGAATGAATGTAATAATCCATATTAATCTAAACAGACTTTCACATTTTTGACATTGTCGTTTGAAAATTTAATGATTTGTTTTTGTAAATCTTTTATTTAATATCCACAAATATTCACATATCTATCTATTGTGTATTCATTCATTCATTCATTCCGAGAATATATGTGTCAAAGAGGTGACGTTATAAAATTATTTAAATATGTTAGCTGTTTTTTTTTTCATTAATACGATTCGGGAAAGTTGAATCGTTTTTTGAGATAATTAATACATATAGGTGATATAAATATGTTTATTATATATTGCGGGTGTATTTAATTTATGGACAATGCGCTAGACCGCAGAGTAGTTGTTTCCTACAATATAATTAGTCGTTAATTAGCTTGCTTTGAAATTAGCTTTTAGCATACCTAGCATATTGGTGCGAATTTTAGGAAAATTTTTAGATTTGATTTGATTAGCTTAATATCTTTTAAATTAATATAAAACTAGCTAATATTAAAGTCGTATAATATGGGTGTTATTCAAATAATATAGCGTTAGCAACTGTAACAATTAATAGTTATATTTAGGATTAAAAAATTACAGTAAATGATCAAAATTAAAATCCATGCGATAGTTGGTATCTTTTTCGCAGTGTCAAAGGCGCGCTTTTAATAAAATATTTCTATACGCCACTAATATTAATTTTGTTACATAAATGGATTGTCAATTTCTATTTTCTAATTATGCTTTTGTAGATTACCTCATAAAAAATCAAATAGAGTTAAGTTTGGAGTGCATACAGGCTACTTTATTGTTCCAATTGTGCCGACTAATAAAAATGAAATGAAAAAATAAAAGTTTCATTAAAAAATTCAAAACACAATTTTTAGTCAGTCAGAACGTTGAATAAAATATGTTTTATACGATATAGCTCATCCAAAGTAGTATGAATAATGTTACCGATGTACCTACGACCCAAAATTAATTTCGGTGACTTTCGACGACTTTAATTCTTAAAAAAGTGACTCGGGGTTCAAACATATTAAAAATTTCTTTGAAAATTGTTTATATTACAAAAATTGTTTCGAACGTGAGTCAATACTCCAGTTCCTGTTATCCATAAATTTCATTGTTGAAGGCGAAATTTGATAACTTCGTTAGTGTACAATTTCTGGTGATCAACAACACTTCAGTTACCTATGAATAAAACAATAATAAAGTAATGCGATTATATTTGCATGAAAGTAACACAAAATAAAGTGTTACATATTTTTTGTGAAACGTAATAACTTTACATCAGTAAATGAAAATACGAAATAACACATAGGGAAAATGGGACACCGATAAAATTATTATAACATTTACAATTGAGACATAATATAAATTAGAAATAATCTTAAATTTATTTGTTTCGTGCATTTGTTATGAAAATTTAGTGAACCATATCGTAACTAGAACAGACGCAATTATATCCACTGTTTATCAAATGCAAAAATTACTGAAGTTATTCCTAAATTTGATAAACTGTACCTATTCCATGAATTCGTTCAAAAGAATAATTGTATATACAGGTTAAGCCATAGCGCGTTATAATTTTACTACTACTATAACATTTAAAAACCGACAGATAACAAATGGAAAACCTATTTCAATTATTTACGATTTCGGATTTATTTCCTGAGCAAATAGTAATCATTATTCGTCATTGTTTCAATCTGCGTCAAAAACAATTGAAATTTTAAATCATTCAGTCTCCGAGGTCTCACAAATGTGCAAATTACTATTAAAATATGTAGCATTTATTTAAGTATGAAAAAATAAATTTGTGTGTCATATAGTAAAAATAATGTGGAGGTGATTATTTTTATAATGAGCTCAAAATAAAACAGATATAGCTTCTAAAAGGTTTATATTTGAGCAGTCTTGTAAGTATTTTTTAATGAATTTTAATGATTTTTTCAAGAGATTTACTTTAGATCTATAAAGGTATATAAAAAAATTTGTATCGACATTTTACAGCCTATAATATTCTGTCAGTCCAAATCAATCAAATTAATCTAAGGGGGATTTTTTTACAAAGAAAACATCTTATTTTGGTTTGTTTTGCAGATAAATTTATTATCTAGGTTCTCTCGAAACAAATAAAAATATACAGATAATTTCATTTAACAAAGGTAGCTCACTCTAAATGTTTATATTTTTTTTACTATTGACAATTTATACATAAATTAGTTTATGAAATCCAATCGTGAAATTAGACAAATGTCAATCACCAAATTCGCAGACAAATAGATTCAGAAATTTCTTTTTATTCACAATTAAAGATGTTCAATTTTAATAAATTTACACTAATTTCTTAGTACTTAGTTCTATTCGAATTCAACAAGAGGAAGTTCCTATTTTTATATTTACAATGCTTGGTTGTATGTCTGGTAGGAGTAGTGCACCTATACGGATAAAAAAAAATTGCGACATCTGTAACAATTTAAAATAAAATCCTCTTGGAATAAATCTATAATAATATGTAGATAACACTCCCAAAAAAGTGGCAAGACTTATACACCCAAAATTCTTTATTAATGCAATGCGAATGATTTTATAAATTATAAGGCTGTCAAATGCTTCTAATCTTATTTTCGAAATTTTTTTAAATGTACTTGAAATGAGTTAAGTGTAAAATGTTGGATAGCTATATGCAGTGATAATATTTAATAAAAATAAATTGAAATAATCGACGAAATAAATTATTACTGGTGTTAGTGCAACTTTACCAACTGGGATAAATTGTTCTATTAATCTAATATTAAAATGTCCATAACGTATGGCATAATACGGCATTACAAGAAAAAAAACTTATATATACTCCACACCTTTCAAGATGCATCTTTAATATTTACAAAGATTCTCTATTGAATTAGTTCAAATGACATATTGAAATGGTTTTTAAAGCAAATTGCACCTTTATGAAATACATATAAAGACCTATAAGAAATACCGTATATTGATATTGGAAATAGATTGTGATATTAATAGTCCAGGCGATATCTGTTTCAAAGAGTCCATATTTGGGTGAATCCTATATCCACGGAGATTTTTGGCTCTTTTTTTTCAAAATCTGGATTGCAAAATTATTATGCAAAATCTATCGAACCGATTTTGATGAAATTTGGTGTGATGATTCTACATAACATGAACTTTTCTTGAGCCAAGTATGAAGGTCCTAAAAAAAAATCCCAAAAAAGTAATGTTTTTTAACCCCATTTTTGGCGATTTTTTCGATTTTTACAATAATAATCATGATTCATTCGATTTGTAACTAGTCATATTTTGTAAAATTTAATTACAAACATTTTTTCCTCTTCCATTCTCGCCTAAAATCAACTCTTGAAAAGATACATAATTAAATAGCAAGAAAAATATGACATTTTTCGAATTTTTTTAACATATTGTGCCGCCGAAAGTTAAGCCCACGTTTTTTTATGCGCATAGAAAATCTTCATTTCTAGTGATATTTGAAAGCCAAAAAGCCAAAAATCTCCGTGGATATACGATTCACCCAAACCAAAACAGATACCGCCTAGTCTATAATGCGTTCTTCATATACATATGGTAAAGACAATTGGTTTGATTGATCAATCACAATGTCATGATTCACTTAATTCATTAAGTAAAAAACTGTACTTATTTTCGAGTTTGATCCCCTACTGGTGGTATCTGATGATCATGAATAGTGAATGTTTTAGGAAAAGCGTCTAAGAAATAGAAAATATCTATCAAAAGTACCTATGAAATTTTCTTCGACATCATTTCCTAATTCCGACGACATTGATTATATTTTGTTTAAATTTTACATCTAATTAAGTACTATAAGAGACACGTTTTTAATTAAATACTGTACGAGGATCAAACTGCACCAAGCTTGAAGTTTTTATCTAGAATTCTAATTCAGATTAAAAATTATATTTCTCACTTCATACTTATTATAATACCCTGCACACTTGAGAGCAAATTAATATTAAAGGAATATTTCAAATGACTACGTTTTATTGAAAATCCTTATACTTATAACCAAACATCCCGCAATAACACAAAATTCAGTTCAATTTAGTCTTGCTTCTAATGAAGTATACGCACTGGTTTTTATATACACGGTACATTGCACAACTTTCCACGAAAAATAGTAATTTAATTACTACTTGTTATCAAATTAGCTTCTAATCAAATGATAAGAACTGTCACTTAGTTTATTTGTTTAGCGATATTGTACCGAGACATCAGTTCGCGCGCAATGGGGGTCCTGTGGAGTTATTTAGGATACGGAACACAAGGCAGGACAGACGATCCGGATCCTGTGACAGGGCTGACTTCTAGAGATCGTTACCTTATCAAGAGCTCCTGGGCTGGACCAAGACAGAAACCGACAGAGAGCGGGGTAGCTCTTTTTCTTTTGTAAGTACGAATTATTATTGTAAAGGATGGTTAAATTTTTTAAACTCTCTTGAGGCACAGGTAGATTATAAAAAAATAAGTTTGTTATGATATACTATTTAAAAAAATTATTTATATTTTGAGATACGGGATGGGATGTTAAAGTTTTATTTAAAATCAATCTCTTTTGTATCTATAAAGGCACATTTTCTAAAAGTTTTTGTTTGTTAAAAGAATCGAAACAATCCCTATAAGGCATTAATTTTTCCTCATTTAATAAGAATTCTGCCACAGCTCAGTTCATAGGGTAGGTAGTGATTTTTTTGTTCTAGAAATAAAGTATTTTCAGAGAGAATTTATCAAATTTATTATTTTTTCAAATAAAACAGTATACCAACATCATTTCATAATTATCATCATTATTAATTGATTTTCAGTGGAATGTTATTTATATAAACCTTAAAATATTTAAAATACTAAAATAACATTTCACATAGCAAATGTCAAATTTTCTATGGTTGAATGTAATAATAGAGAAAATGCTTTTTGAAAAGAATGCATATCTTCCTATGGAAGCGACTGAAGCGACTAGATTTTAATTAAATAGAAATTAATTTTAGTTAATAACATAGTTGTAGACAAAAAATGTATTTCTGCAACAGCCAAAAATAGTACATTTTGTAATGAAATTTGCTTTTTTCAATTTTTAACTGATACTGCAAGAAACAACTCTGCGGACTAATGCCCCGATCAGCATTGAATTATATCCATATTATCTAGCAAACGGCTAAGATCATTCATCAGCAGGACCACCAGACATTTGAATTTATTTGTTCTCCTCAGTATGCTGCAGGTGATGATGAATAATCCAGCTATTTTTGATAACTTAGCTACAGACATGGAGTAAGTATGTGTGAGATATAACAAAGTGCTACATCCATGACCATATTCACTCGACCTGTCTATCAAAAATTGTTGAAAAAATATTTTTCAAAAACGAAATGCTATTTTTTCGGCTCAAAAACTTCTATTCAATATGAAATGAACAGCCCAAATTAATAATAGCTTGTTTAATCGTTTCCTTAAGAGCATGTCATTTACTTATTATTATTTTCAAGCAGCATTTTAAAAAGAAAAATAATATTTGTAAAGTAAAACGCTACAATTTTGTATTGGGTTTTAAATATTTTTTGGTTTTGTACAAAAAAATTGAGTTAATTTCAGTGTCTCAAAAAAAAAGACTGGACACATGATCTACAGGAAAATATTGTCTTATTTTTTTATATTTCATTAACCTATGAATTTATAGCACCTTATTTTCAAAACTCTCTGTATATGTAGAAAATATTTTGGGCACCGCATCCTTAGAAAATTTGCGACAAAAATATTGTAAATCAATCAAAACTAATTGGTTTATTAGTTATATTTTAATGTTCAAACTAAATATTATATAATACCTAACATTAACTTTTCAAACAAAAAAATAATAGTTAATAATAATTGGAAAATTCTATGGCAGTACAAAACAAAATTAAATGAGTCTCAAATATTGTTTTTAAAGTAACCAGCATAGTACTCTGCTGTATATTTAGAAGTCTTTAATTACAGAATCATAAAATTAATTAAAAGTGATTATATATAATTACTTTTAGACAAGGCGAAATCGGCAGCTTCGTATGAAAAAATTAGTGGATTCGATTTTTTGCAAAATCACCTCCGTGAGATGTCCCGGAATGAGGATCAAAATGTTACCGGCCGGTAACCTGGTCACAATTTTTTTAAACTAATTTTTTTTAAACAAATTGCAAAAATAACTTGTTTTGCTCCGGAAAAAGTTTTATTAGGTATTTCGGGGTATTCTAAACAAAATAATTCCTATGCACTATGCTCCTAAAATCAACGGTTTCTGAGTTATAAACAATTTAATGTGCGAAAAAATGCAAAAACGGCCATTTTCAAGACTCAAAAACAATAACAAAAAAATCAAGTTTTTGATGTTACTAAAGTTTAAAAGTAATCTTTAAACATCCCTTGACAAAATACCGAGGAGTTATTTGGTGTAATTACATTGCAATGCGTATTATTTTACCTATTAACAATATACATTTTGACTTGCGCGCCGCGCCGCTCGGGCACT
>NW_019416630.1:133546-162044 GCF_000390285.2 Anoplophora glabripennis | reverse complement strand
TACTCTAAATACCAGACGTTGAATATCGAAAATTTCGGTTACAAACTAGATGAAAATGGTGCAGTATTACCCATATTTATGTTTAATAATACCTGATCGATTGATGTAAATGTTTGAAAACATGTAAAACTAAAGCATGTAGTTGTAGAAAAAATAATGTTACTTGTGTTACTTTATGTGGTTGTAATGCAGACGAATGTGAAAATTTTATCCTTAAATAAATATATTTATAAGTTTAAGACATTTTACTCTTTATTTTTTATTTATTTTAAAATATATGTCGAGATATATGAAAAAGTGGGGCGCTGACGGGGTCGGCGCACAGTGGAGTGCCCGAGCGGCGCGGCTCGCAAGTCAAAATGTATATTGTTAATAGGTAAAATAATACGCATTGCAATGTAATTACACCGAATCAGTCCTCCGTATTTTGTCAGGGTGATGATGTTTAAAGATTACTTTTAAATTTTAGTAACATCAAAAACTTGATTTTTTGTTATTGTTTTTGAATCTTGAAAATGACCGTTTTTGTATTTTTTCGTACTTTAAATTGTTTATAACTCGGAAACCGTTGATTTTAGGGGCATAGTGCATAGGAACTATTTTATTTAGAATACCCCAAAATACCTAAATAAACTTCTCACGGAGGTGATTATGCAAAAAAATCGAATCCACTAATTTTTTCATACGAAGCCGCCGATTTCGCCTTGTCTATTTAGATACATGTAGAAAAATAGTCAATGATTTTAGTGGAAATGAATGATGCTTTGTATATTTTATACATCTTGCATATGTTTTTCTACTGGCAATTTGCAAAGATGAACTGTTAGATTAAGTTACCTACTAAATGAATTACTGATTTAAATGGTAAATACCTAATTATTCTCATAGTCAATAAAAATATTAATGAATCAAATATCTGCCATTTGACAGGTGCATATTGTTATAAAACAAAATCAGTGGCGAATTTAATCAATAATAACGCGCTTAACTTTATTTAATTCTTGGCAAAACCATAAACGCTATACCGAATATCGCTTGTTTCGCCCCACTAATAATTTATGTAGTTTCGTCCCAGTAATAATCTGACACTGCACCGGGAGGAATATTCCGGATAAGCTTTTAAACATCATCTGTTTTGCATCGAATTTGATTTATTTTTCAGAATTTGTATAAACTGCCTATAAAATCAGAATGTCATTTTATGATAGTTGTGAAAAAAGTGAATATAACAAACAACTTTTAAAATATTTACATGGCACTAAACAGTCTTCGTCAGTGAAATAAGTAATTAGGACATAGGTATGGTCCTAGAAAATTAGGAAAAAATTATACTTTTAGTAAATCGGAATTCAGAATAATTATGGATGTTTTTCGTATAAATTGTGGTTATTTAATTTCTGTACATTTGAACAGAAAACTGGCAGTAGTTTATTTATATTTTGGGTATAATGCTAATCTTCGCCTATTTACAGCTGCCATTCATGAATAAAATTTATGAACTTATTGAATAAATTAACTACCGGCTCATTTCTTTCATGCGTAAAAGCATTTCAATAAATTTTGAAACGATATTCTGGAACTACTATAAATACAAAACTGAAATTAAGAACGTTGTTGATGTACCTATATCAAATATAATTTCTGATTAATTGGATTGAGCATTAGGGATTAAAAGTACCTACATTATCTTCATAGGGGGACTGAAAGAGTTACAAACAGGTTATGTTTAGCCTAAACCATTATTTAAATATTATATTTCCAGTTATTGTATTATCTATATTGGTATTTTCTTTTTTTTTTTCAGGTTTTTTAAGCATCATCCGGAGTACAAACTAACGTTCCCGTTCAGAGATATATCCGATGAAGATTTACCCACAAATAAAAGGTTCCACGCTCACGCAAATAGTGTCATCTACGCCTTCTCCTCTGTTGTAGATGCCATAGACGACCCTGATATGCTGGTAACAATTTTATCAAGAGTGGGAGAATCACATGGACCGAGAAAGATAACGGAAAAGTCTTTCTTCGTAAGTGTCGATTTATACTGGTATTTAATATGCAAGGAAGTGGTATACTTTCTTTTTTATGATTTATAGATCGTCACGACAAGGAAATACATTGTACGCGGGGGCGCAAATGGCTCCATCTGTGGTGCTGACTTCCAACTGTGTCATTCAAATGGCTACAGTAGGAAGGTGTTGCGAGTATAATTCAATGCCGGTAGGGGCATATAGCCCGCGGAGTAGTTGTTTCTCGCAACACTGACAATTAAAACATTGTTTTCGTCCTCTGTGGGTAGCAGTCGTGCAACAAGTACCTGCAATATAGCAGGGCGCTTCCTACTGTAGCCATTTGAATGGCACAGTTGGGAGTCAGCACGACAGATGGAGCCATTTACGCTCCCGCGTACAATGTATTTCCTTGTCGTGACGATACGACGCAAAACAGCTGGATCGTTCGTCGGTTGTCTCACCTATGACACACTGATGAGGACTAATAAGTCCGAAACCGGTCTGTGCATGGTGGGTTAAACAGGCGAACGATCCTAGCTGTTGCAGTAGTTGTTGCGAGTATAATTCAATGCCGGTAGGGGTATATAGCCCTCGGAGTAGTTTTTTCTCGCAACACTGACAATTAAAAAAAATATTTAAATTATTTTTTCGATTTAACGCACCGTTTCCGAGTTATATGACCTTTTTACTATATGACATAACACACCTCTTGTTTCCAAAATTTATTTTCGACATACTTCGGACAATTTGCATTCACCGCAGAACGAACAATCAGAACCACTGGAGTCGGGGAGATTTTTTAAATTATTTTTTCGATTCAACGCACCGTTTCCGAGTTATAAGATCTTTTTTACTGTATCACCTCACACACCTCTTGTTTCCGAAATTTAATTTCAACATACGGACTTCGGACCTTTTGCATTTAACGCATAAGGGACAATTAGAACCAGGAGTGTGTTGGAGATCTTTAAAATTCTGCTGGTGGCATACTCTATCGGCAATTCGGAAATTTAAAACTGCTGTCCTATTCTAGTAGCGGCCTGGGACGAAGCTATATTATAATATGTGGTTCAATCCACTTTCATAACTGAGGATCTTTTGAAAACCTGTAGAAATTAATAGATTCGCCAGTTTCTTTTCCCCACTTTATGTTACTCTTGTAAGTATTCGTATAAATTCGTATAAATTGTGCCTCCAGAATTATGACCCGAAATATTTTAGGTAAAAGTTTGTGAATTCTATACCTACTTAAAGAACAAGAACAAACAGTAAAAAAAACAAGAACAGTGCTTGATATGGCACTGGGAAACTCCAAAAATACAGACCAAAACTTACATGTTGTAAATTTATTATCAAACAGTAACAATGGTTGACGTTGACACTATTCAATTTCTGATACCAATAATGGCACTCCCCAGTTAAGGGCGTAAGTGATGTGAAGGTAATCAGTAGTTTGTAGGCAACCACCTACTTCATTGATTAAAATGAGCGTGATAATATTTGATAACCTAGTTTGGTTTGCAATAAACTCTCTTGGGTGATTGATTAGAACCAAATCAGCTCAAATAAAACCGGTCATGCCTAATTCGACGAACATATCTTCATGTTGGCAGCACATCCGGTTATACCTACCAAAAGTCTGCACCACCTTCATTATTTTAAATAAAATCAAATTTTCCAACTACACTACCTTCAATTGTTTGATGATTTTTGCTATGGAAGAAGTAATTTTGGCCGCCATTTGTTGTTGTAAGAAATTTATATTACAATAATCTAAATTTAACAGAAAACTATATGACAAAGAAAAAAAATTAATATTCTCGAACACTTTAAAATAGATTTTCATAAATCAAAAGATCATTCGGATAAGGTCTGAACTGACTTATTAAGTTGTTTAAAAAGTAATTTCCAATACCACAAAATTCATAATTGTTCTTTCATACTCATACAAGGGAAATATATTTATACAGCTTACAATACGGAATTTTACAAACGAAAACGAGAAGAGGCCATTTTTAAAGGCGACATAACGATTATAATAATCTGGTTGTATGAATGGTTCAACATTGATAAATTTGTTTCTTCGTTTGCCAATCACATAAAAAGAATGCATTGAAGTTTTAAATGGTTATACTCTCAAAGCCATAGTAATTTACAATTAATTTTATTCACAATCGATGTATTATTATGTCATTATAATTTTACAACTTTCAGAGGCCAATAAAGTATTAATGGTTAACAGTAATTGTTCATAAAACGCGAAAATAAAGAAAATGCATAGGTACTTACCTAGACTACTCTTTACGCATTTACATTAATAAATATTTACATTAAGATAAATAATATTATTGTCCTTATTTTCTTTCTTTTGAAAATTAACCCTAAATCCAGGTCACAGCCGTAACATTATTTCAAGCGTAGACGTAACGATTTGTCATTGGTCATTGTGAACAGGTTATTAATATTGGTGACGCCAAGATCTAGGGAATTCTGATTACCAGTACCAATTGTGCAATGTATCTCATACATTATCAGTTTACAGATATTTTAGCTCATTACATCGGCAAATAACAGCTATGCCAAATAGATACAATATCAATGGAATTTGACGCAACAAATTATGCATTATCATTTTAAAAAAAGCCAGCGAAGACGTCTTCAGTAATTAGCTCAGTTTTCCTCTCTTGTCATCAAAGTCGAACAAATGTCTTTCTCATGCATCCTTACTTTACCGGGATTAATGAAATGTTACTGCCTGAGCTTCTTCAAAGATTTCTGATGACATGAACTCTTCTTCCATTTTTCAAAAATGAGTTTATTAGTCTCATTAAGACCCACACACAAATATGAAGTCAATAAATAATATACAGGCATATAAATAAACAATTCACCATAGCGACTAAACTGCGACCATGCAAATTCAGAACTATTAGCTTTTTAGCGGTAGCAATTTTTAACTAAGTATATGAATTTCGCTAGAATGTTTAGATGCTGCAAAATCATATAAACTTGCATCTGAATTTAAGATTGGTGCCACAACTTCATTTGGAATTTCTCTTTTTCTGAAATCGTTCGGAAATGTGTACTTTTTTGGGCCAATTTCACTTCACTCCAAAATACCGTATTCTAGTATTTTAGTTAACTTTCCCGTACCGCTTTTTTTTATCTATTTTTTATATAATAGATACTCGTATATACACGCAGGCAAACCAACTCACATCAAAAATGCATTATTTAGTAAATATAACATTTATTGAACGTATTCCATATACAGGGTGTCCCATTTTAATGTCCCACCCCAAATATCTCGAATCCCGAGCAGAATGAGGAAAAATGTTTTACACAAAAGTTATAGGGTTCGGAGGGGGACATACGATGGTGACCTTGAAAATGACCTTGAAGTCGATTTTCAAGGTCAAACGAGGGTCAACTTCGATTTTTCACATGAAAACTCCTATTTTTTATTGCAGGATCGTATTATACGGAAAAAAATACAAATTTTTTGCAGGAAACGTTTTTTTCGAAAATGCATTTTTTCCGAGTTTTTCACGAATTTCGTTCGTCATGTTGTTTGAAGTGTCAGATGGATCCTACTGACCACTAGGACAGACTGGGGTATTGTTTCACCAGAAACACTAGTACTCGATACAACGGTGGTTGTGTAACTAATCCGGAACAGCGAAATTTCAACTCTACGAATTAACACACATAAGGATCGTCTGGACAAAGTGAAGAGGGGGCGCGTGTGTTTCTCTGTTACTTTGAAAGCTGTAAACAATTTTCACCTGATAAAATCAAAGGTGTGAGAGGAACAGTTCAAGACAAGGATAAAATTGCTGCCAAAAAATTGAGGGGAACGCACGCCCCCGTTCCTCTCCTCAGAGAACTCTAGCAGTCTCATGTGTGTTGATTTGATTTGTCAAGTTTGTGTTATTTTCTGTTTTTCTCTTTTCCGGCAGCAGCGCGATCGGTAGGGGCAGATGGGGTAGCGAGCCTCTCCTGCCGCAGCTCCCTGCTCATGTAAACTTCAAGCGTCTTCGAACATGCGGTAGGGGCCCGGGAGTTGCGCGATGGCACGTTCTCGCCCGGTCTCTTCGCTCTCCCGGTAATGCTGATTATTGAATCGTACCAAAAAATTTAAAAATTTGATAATTTGATAAGTTCCGTTGCCCTGCTCTCGAGCATTGAAGACTCAGGCAGCGAGTAATGCATGAATCCCAGCCAGGATCCACCTGACACTTCAAACAACATGACGAACGAAATTCGTGAAAAACTCGGAAAAAAATGCATTTTCGAAAAAAGTTTCCTGCAAAAAGTTTGTATTTTTTTCCGTAGAATACGATCCTGCAATAAAAAATAGGAGTTTTCATTTAAAAAATCGAAGTTGACCCTCGTTTGACCTTGAAAATCGACTTCAAGGTCACCATCGTATGTCCCCCTCCGAACCCTATAACTTTTGTCTAAAACATTTTTCCTCATTCTGCTCGGGTTTCGAGATATTTGGGGTGGGACATTAAAATGGGACACCCTGTATTATAACTATTTGTTTATATTTTTAGTAACATTGGCTGAACTTTACTCGAAAAGTCGGCGACGTTATTGCTGTTCTTTTTCGACATTATTATTATTAGCAAATTTCTCTAAATATTTTATCTGTCATGTCTAGTTTATTTGTAAAAGATTTCTCTCTGTAGGCAAAGTATTTTTAATGCATCTGACCCAGTATTAACCAAGGGGGTCGCAGAGGATCGACGGAAACAATATCCTGTGTATTTATCTGCATTTGGCAAATAAAATTTTTGAGGTATTTTACCAAACTGATGTATTCCTACTACACTGAAAAAAAAAAAAATAATTGGAACAAATTAGCAGATAATTTTAAATGGAATTATTTTTCGTAAATGTTACTATTATTTCTTCAAACTATATGAAATATTTGCTGTAATCTATAATTTTTCTTAGAGTTTCTATTATTTGTAAATATATATAATTTAATTCAAATCTTTTATAGTTTTGAAATTTATTACCTCGGACTTTAGCTACAATATTTCTTATAGTTCATCATAAACTGCAAATATATTTGTTTCGAAACTACCATTCCCTTAAAATATATAATATGTATATTTAAAATTTAGTATTAATGTAGGAATTATTCGAGACAGATGTAGCATATTATAATCAAACTTATGTTTTCTTGAAAGAAAATTGTAGCAGGTCACAGAATGGCGTAGGTGGGAAGTAGCACCATAGATGGAGCCACTTACGCTCTATCTATACATATCTCCTTGTGAGTAACTAAAGCAGCTGGATCGTTTTAATGACATAATGATGAGGACCATCAATAAGTCCCAAACCGACCTATGTCTGGTCGGATAAACTTACGAACCATCCTGTCTGTTGTACTAGGAGTTTTGTGAGTTTGAAACAATTTTTTTTTATTACTAGTGATGGGAATAACGGCTCGAAATCGATAACGTTATAACTTGGAACGTTGTAAAAGAATAATGTTCTAAAATAACGTTATTTTGGAACGAGGTTACTTCTGGAAGTTTGACACCGAGTGCGTTCTGCGACATCGTGGCTGATTTGAATGGACTATGATGTGTAATGTAACAATAGTAACTATGTAAGTTTTATTATTTGGATGCGTTGACAACCGATATTCTTTTTGCCAAAATATTTGGAACTTCTATTTGTACTCATATTTTTTGTTTTCCTTTGCTTCTTTAGTATAAAGTTTATTTTTATAATATTCATTGTATTAATACAATATGTATAAATAGCAATCTGCAGTTTTCACCTTCATAAATAAAATTAATGTCTACATAGCCATTATATTATTATTTTCTACATTCCAAGTTGGTCACGTTCCGGAACGTTCCAATAAAATAACGTTCCAAAATAACGTTATTGGAATAACTACCCATCACTATTTATTACTGAGAAATATTTATATCCAAATATATTATTAAAATAAGTATACACACTTATTTGACCAAAACTATTTAATTTTGTATTAAACAAACGATACATCAATATACAATACAAAACATGTTTCTATAAAATTTATGTAAATCATAAAATTAAGAATAGAATTTGTTTTCTATATAGTTGCAAAAAAGTTTCGTTGATCACAAATGATCTTGATTTTTTCGTTCCATTATCCGATATTTCAATCAAAAGTTTTGATCCTATATCATCTATATCATTTAAATTTAATTCATATAGTTCGTTACGGCGACATGCATCGGCAACACCAAATATTAAGGCATTCTAAAAAGGAAAAACTGATATTCCATATTTAAAAATTTTCACATCTGAATGTACCTTATTCGTATATACCATATATCTGGTGCTTGAGTAAGAAAACCTTTCAAGTTGATAATTTGACAAAACGTATGACTTCTTTGAGTTATAGTTGTCACCTTGACGTTTCAAGAAAACAGGTAATTTCAAATATTTTGATTTGTACTGTGTTGCTCTTGGAGTAATTTGACCATAACTTAGATGCCTTTAACTTTGTAGATAAAACAGAAAAGTATGCAATCATAACATTTTCGGATCGGGAAGTCACATTTTTTTTTTTCAAGGAAATAAGTTTTGAAGCATTTATAAGCGAATTCGTACTTCCCCTAGATTTGTTTAATTTAAAGTCACTTTTTTTGTAGCTGCTACTAACTCTGATTGTGCCCCGGACACCTGAACATCATCACCACTGTCCATTTTAAATATGTTTTAATATATTTTAGCACTTTATAGATACTAAGGAGGTTTGGAATTGACAAACAAATATTCATAAAAAAATTAAAATAAGCTTATTAATATGAAGAAAATCCTCAAACAAAATTATGACTAGTTTGGATACCCAGTAGTAGTAGTAAAGGGACGGCCTCAGCCTGGCAATTAGGCCACAAGTGGGCCCTTTTTGCCTACCCCGCCGTCCCATCACCTAACCACTCTCTGCCTCTGACCCTCCTCGAACCTACCCGACGCCCTAATGAACGCCAGGATTTTGGTCCATGGAAGGTCTCTCACCTCAACCTCTTGCAGCTGTTCAGCACCAAAGACTTTGTGTCTTATTCTCCCAAAGGCTGCACACTGTCCCAGAAGGTGGACAGGGATGTCCTCCACTTCACCACATTTCGGGCATAGAGGGTCCTCCTCAATTCCTATTAAGCTTAAATGCCTCCTAAGTCTCAGGGCTCAGCAGCCATCTTGTCTTGGATTTGCTAAGTCCATGTATAAAACTATGGGCCTGCCTGCATCCTCTATTTCTCCTCCAATCCTGACCTAAAGTTTGATAGGCCCACTTATTGAGGGGCCCATTAATGCTGCCTCGTGTGATACCTAAGATTGGTTCAGGTCCCTGTCCAGGTCCCCTGGACCCAAGACCAGCTAATTGATCCGCCCTCCCGTTACCAGGGATGCCCCTATGGCCTGGGACCCAAATCAACTCTACTTCTTTTCGTCTGGCCAATGACTCTAGAGCGTCTCCACATTCTTAGACAAGGGCAGACCTAGTCCTCGGGGAGCTAACCGCTCTGAACGCAGCCTGACTGTCGGAGCAGATAAAAATCTTCTCCTCTGCACAATTCCCTACCTCCTCCTTGCTTGCTACCATCAAAATAGCAAAAACTTCTGCCTGGAAGACTGTAGCATACATACCCAGTGAAAAGCTTTCCTGGATCCCGCTACCTTCCAGACAAATTCCTGCTCCTGAAAACTCGTCTTCTACCCGAGATCCATCAGTATACACATAGGGATCCCGGGGAGAACATATCACCATCCTGCTTCCACTGCTCTCTCGAGGGGAAAGTGGATACCTAAGAGACGAGATATTAATAAAATAATTTTTCACGATTTAGTACAGTCTTATGAGAATGCAGATTTTTTTGGTCTTTCCACTTAGAATGTGCAGCAATTGACGAATAGTTTCCACAGCAACTTGTATAAATAGGAAACCGATATCTAAGGAACCGTATGACAGCTTGTAGAAATCGATTAGGTACTTGTAAGATACATAATTTATAATAATTCTCCCTCAAACTGCTGCAGTTGACTAACTTATCCTCCATATGCGTGATAGCGGCAACGCCGCGGTCTTGACGTGCGTATTATTTGAAATTTGCAGGTATCCAAGCAAACAGAATGATCGAACGCGAGCGAGCGAACGCCGAGGCGAGCGAACCAGCCCAGTGCAACGTTGACAAATCTAAAGGCTTACTACTTTAGTCACTAGCGAATCTACAGAAACTGTCGTTAGACTTTAGATGTACCTCCGTACCCGATAAACTTCCTTAAAACGAATTTGACTTTTATCACAACAATAAATAAACAATGATTCAAGGAATTTCCATTGTCCGGGAATGTTTTGCGTTTACTATTAGGTACACAATATACTATTGTTTTTAATGGTTAAAACAGAATTTTATGGTTGCAAAGTTTGGAAATATTCAGTCCGTGTTAACCGACTTATTCGTTTATCCGATAATTGGTCCATCCCGTTCAGTTTTAGATAATCGACGCTCTAGTGTATAAACTTAATTTTTTCGTTGTCCTGTAGAATGTAGATAAAGACACTCAAGGAAACTTAAACACTTGACCTACGCTTCCGTATATAACTCTTTTCTTTGAAGTTCGTATGCGTAATAAGACACTTATTCAATAAAATTACTATTAGAAAGATAGGCAAGCATACGCTGACTTGATCTCTCGTGCCTGTGATCTCTGGGCATTGATCATTAATCAATGCCCAGTGTAATCATTATTACACGTCAGAATACCGAAAAATTCGGTTATGATAAGGCGGATACAGATTTAGCAAACATTGTTCACACAATGCGTATGAGTTGCCGAACAGTTGGGCGCCTGTTATCGAACTTTTCATCATGTAGGCTACTTCAAAGGAAATATAGCTCAACATGCGTGAACAATGCTGTCAGCGTGTCTGACAATCAGTTGTAACTGTTGCACAACTGTTATTCAATAATGTTTGCTCAGTCTGTCCTCGTCTACAGATTTAATGTAAACATTTTAAACTTTTATAATATTCAATTTTCTTCAGCTTTGAACAAACTGGATATAATTATTATACCTCTCTTTTCAGGATCTGAAAGATACCCTTATAGAATTATTCTCGTCTCTCTTCACCAAAGAAGAAATGGAAGCATGGAAAAAGGCATTAGACGTGGCAATTGAATTGATTGCG
Source organism: Anoplophora glabripennis (assembly GCF_000390285.2). Taxonomy (NCBI): domain Eukaryota; kingdom Metazoa; phylum Arthropoda; class Insecta; order Coleoptera; family Cerambycidae; genus Anoplophora; species Anoplophora glabripennis. The sequence goes on along the minus strand of NW_019416630.1, from coordinate 150,824 downwards.
AAATCATTTAGGGAAAGTCGCAAGTAAATGTAGCGACACTACATTATAGTCCTTAGTTTTAACATTCATGTTATTTGTAGTTATAAGTCAAGTTTTATTACTTACGACTTCATGAAGATATTTGTTGTGATCTTATTTAAGACTTAGATACTGTATTATTTGTATCTATAAGTTTTATTTAATAAAATAATGAATAATTAGTTATATCTTTAAATAATAACCTGGAGAATTTCTAAGTTTTATTCCTCTCTCAAGTAATTAATGATAGAAAAATCAAAATCCTGTCAGTAACAACAAAATATTCCGTCTAGTATTCTTTTTTCAAATATTTTATTTTTGAACTACTGTTAAAGATCAGGAAGCTATACAGGGTGTTTTAGAAACGAGTACATTCTGTGGAAAAGTGATAAATACAAAAATAGTGTACAGAAGGAATAAGTAACATTTTTTCAAAATGGTCCTCTATTACACTTAAACCTAAACCATTCTGTTAAGGGCACATCATCAAATATAAATTTACAAAAAATTTAAATATAAATAAGTTCATCAGCAATCATAAATTATTTTGATAGGTAAATAATGTCACAAAGGTGGAATGGCATTATAATTGATTTGGAATATACAGTGTGTTTCCTAAATAATCTAATGACTTGAACTTTAACCACGAAATTTCAAGAATCCGTAAAGACACTTCGCTATAAAAAGATATTGGAACGATATTTTGTGTATACCTATGTATAAAATGCAACGTGAAAAAAGCCTCAACTCAATTTGGTCTGGTCCAGATATAAGATTTACTATTGACTTTTTTCTAGAAATTTGTGACACGTCACTGGAAAAAGAATGTTGTTTATCCTTTCTTAAATGCAAATTTTACATTGATATGATAGATATACATATACAAATTCGCAATTTGTAAAATTTTAGATAATTTAGGTAAATGTAGAATTTAGATATTTGAATAATACCATATCTATATCAGTTAAATTTTTTCAAATTGAATTCGATTTTATTTATGTACTGAGCACGTAAAATTTTGTTTCAGTACCTCCGTTTGATCAAAAAATAAGTATAATACTTTTTAGGAAACTTTAACACTCTGTATCTCAAAAATGGGAGAGTTTCAGCAACAATTTTATATAGCGAAGTCTCATTTTTGCCTCCTTTCTTGATTAAAATTCAGGACATCCTGTATTGATGGCATTGTAAAAAGAAAACATATATACCATAGGTACGTTCTAAAACGTTACATTTCTAATACAAACATTATCCAATTAATAGTAATAACACAGCCACACAAAAAAAAGTCCAAACCCAAGAGACCCACATACTATTTCCGAAGGAATTCAATACGCTGAACACGATCCTGTAGTCAATATTCTTGGTTAGTCGATGAATTTCGGAGAAAAGTGAACTTTTTTTTAGTGAAAACGGCCAAATATGGGTCAAAATTCATTTTTTCCTAAATTTTGTCCAAATATACAGGGTGGTCCACAACTAATGGTACATAGTGCAACGGCGAATTTCTGCCATCAAAATATTACGATCTAACCAAATTGTCCTATTCCGAAAGTTGATATTAAGAAAGATACAGGGTGTCAAATTTGAAATTTTGTTATCGACTTTTCCCAACTGCTCCTAAACAAAACGACACAACGCCACAAAAATTGGTATCGGAAGGTTTTTTAATACGAGAAATCTAAATTTTTCACTAATTTTGATCCCACTGATAGAGGGCGCCATCTACAGCATATTGAGCACATTTAAAATAGCAGAACTTTTTTTCGCTCGGTATATCAATTTGACTATTACGGAAATCGATTCTCCTAAATTTTGTACACAAAAAAGTTATACTTATTTGATATCGCTAGAGGTAATCGTTACCGAGATAATCGCATTTGAATTTGCCAATGCAACCTTATCCGTGTGGTTAATGAATGCCTAGTAGTACCCATTTAACTATTTAACTTATTCAGTAATCTGATTTTAATTCAGTAAAAATTTTTATTGGTGATTAATGAAGAATAAAAGCTAGAAGCACATATTAAATTAGACAAATAAAACAAGTTGAACATATTTATTTAAATAAAAATAAAATTAGACAAATATGCAAAAATGTCCCTAGAAATAATAAAGAATAACATTAATATTATTAATGATTGAAAAATATAGTTAAAAGATTAATAAAAAAAAAGATCGCCTTTCCTTAAGTAATGTCCATTTACCTCGATGCATTTGGTAACACGTTTGTTCATTGATCGTCTGATTTTAAAATACAAATTGTCATTTCGAAAAGATTCCGAAGCATTTCTNGTGTGTGTGTGTATGTGTATTTGCATAAAGACAGTCTTAATAAGAGGACTAGATAATTAAAGTTCTTGTATTTGTGAATTATAAAGTGAGTTATCATTGAATATCTTAGCGTTCTTACTATTTGTTCATTGACTGTTCTGTACTGTTTAAATGAATCATTTACGGAAATGAGTAACAATGTCTTTCTGACGACGCCTCCCTTCGTTTTGTTGTAAGTTGTTATGAAGGACTCTTAGCTGCTGTGATATGGTCTAGTTCTGGGGCATGGGGTATCCTAGGGCTGTTAGTTGTGTTTGAAAGTTCGACCATTAACTAGGGGAATGCGTTTGGTGACGAACTATCTTAGTGCTGCGGTGATTCAGCCAATTATGGTTGTGCAGAGATGGACTGGTTGGTTCGCATTGTTGGACTAATGAATAGTTGAATGATTTCACAATATTAGCAAAAGATGTTTTGGGTAGAGCCAGCTGTAGCAATTTGAGAAAAGTATATATAAACAGTAGCAACTGATTTAAGTTGAAAATGTTTTGCTTAAGATGGGGGTATACTTTAGTACTCATCTGCTTTTCTTTTTATTTTTGAAAAAGGGCCTGAGCTTATCTTAAGACGTGAATACCAGTGGTCAAACCTGAGACAACTAGACCAAGCATAAAAAGTGTTTTTTTTTATTTAAAATTAATATAGTTATCTTCAGTTGTTCGCGCCCGGTATACCTATACCTAACAAGAGAAAATTTATTTCAAATATAAAATAATAATAATTCAAACTTAATAGCTACAAGGAAGATTTAAACTAATATGGTTTAAGGCTGAACGCGATTAATATGTGTTCAAATATGTTATACATGACTAAACAGATTTGTTTTTGACTTTTACAGAACCTTATGCCCCCTGCAGTTGCTCAACTTTGTTAAAAAATCGAGTGACTTAATTGCTACTTGATCTAAAAATAGATGTTTATCGAGCGATAACTCTTGACACTCCAAATAAATAGCGCTATTGTATTAGAACTTCAGTTGGCGTACAATGGCTGAGAAAGACGTTCCAGATCCCGTGACCGGGTTGACTTCCAAAGATATAGCTTTGATCAAGAATTCATGGGCCGGACCAAGGCAGAAACCCACGGATAGTGGCATAGCACTTTTTAATGTGTAAGTACAGAAACATTGTTTAAGTCATTCAATTCAATCAGAGACGATGTCAAAGTGGTTACTTAGTCTATGTTCAAGTTATATACGTTTTATATGATCTAACGAATTAAGATAATAGTGACACAGACGCTGCATTGATAAACAGCGTTTTCGTTCTAAACTTTTAAATTATTAACCAGTTCAGAAATGTTTAATTTCATTATCGTATATTTGTATTAAAGTTTAACATATAAAAATTTACAAATAATGATGCTTAAGTATATGAAAAAAAACTTATTTTTTTCAAACTGTTTATTTTGTTTAAATAAATATTTCTTAGTCTCACTTGAATAAACTGATACGAATTTTAGTTCAACGATATTTTAAATTCGTAAATTCTTCAACTTGAGACATTTCTAGTACAAATTTGCGCATTTTCTTTTCCACAATATCGATGTTTCTCTTTTACTTGAAAGAAGTTTTCTAATTTTTAATAAATCGATAGCAGTTCTAGGTGGAATTTTGTGTCGTGTTTTTTTAATGATCATTCAGTCTATTTACGTAGTACAAACATCAATTGTTGTATGTCATGAAATATAATTAACTTGTATGATGAGTTCTCTAATGATGTCTTTATAGCATGCAAAGAGAAATTAAATAGCTCTAGTTGCTGAAAATCTTTAAGTTATTTACCTTTAATAACACCGTGAATCAACTAAAATCTATTTCTTTTTTCGACTATTCCTTTTTTATATGGTTCGAAAATAGGTTCTCCCTCTTGGAAGAGGATGAAGAGAACCTTTCTAATGTGAGTTACAGTTGCGTCTTGCATTTTTTCTTCGTCACTTGCAAATACTTGGGACATGTTATGTAATATTTTTATTGTCTCAAATAAGTACCATCGTATCTCAATCATAATGACACGAGAATTTATACGTATGTTTCTAAACGCTTATCGCTATATTTAAAGTACAGACACAAGATAGTCCAAGAAACAATTTTTTAATCAGTAGAGAAATAATTACAATATCCAGTTGTAGAAATTTGCGGATTCAGACAGTCTATTGACGGCATCCATGTATCAATTAATTTTTATTCAAAAGTTACCAGATATTGACTTTGTACTAGAAAATATAAAAAGTATTTCTGTTTACTTGTATACCTTCAGAAAATTTCAAATAGATTATCAGAATGATGTTAAATTTGATATCCAAGGGTAAAGGGACATGGTCAGTTTTAAGAAAGCTATTCCATTTTTTCAAGTTTAAAAGATATAACAAGAAACTTATTTACTACTTTTCATAATAAAACACCCCATATATTTGTATTTATTTGAATACAATTTCCAATAAAAAAATAAAATTTGTTATATCTGAAATGTGGTAAACTAACTAATAATATATGTAATTTCATCATCAGATCAGCAATAACTTTTTTACCCACATCCTACCTTACAACTATCATTTTTGGAATTTAAAAGATACCATCCCTCCCTCTTTCAGATTTTTCAAGAACCATCCGGAGTATCAAGAAGCGTTCCCCTTCAGAGGTATTCCTATAGCAGATTTGCCCAAAAACAAGAGATTCTTGGCTCACGCCAATGGCGTAATTTATGGATTTTCTTCAATAGTAGATGCTGTGGATGATCCAGAGATGCTAGTTCCGATCCTGTCCAGAATTGGAGAATCTCACGCACCAAGACGTATCGACGAAAAGTCTTTCCAAGTAAGTTCCCTTTTATTTGCATCGTGTCGCAGAAATATGTATCGAGATTAACTATGCATTTAACTCATCAGAATAAACAATTTACCTACGACCACTACTGTAAATACTTAAAAACGCACCGCCTGCGATCAATGTAAGATTCCTATTACGTACGGTAAAAAAAATCGCACAGTTTTCCTAGCAACCGCCTAGCAACGGTCAATACAATACTGTTTGTATTCACAGTTGCTAGGCGGTTGCAAGGAAAACTGTACGATTGTTTTACGAAGCTGTGCGATTTTTTTACCGTACGACGTAATAGGAATCTTGCATTGTTCGCAGACGGCGTGTTTTTAAGTATTTAAAGTAGTGGTCGTAGGTAAAGTATAGTACGTAATACGTGGTGTAATACAATTACGCACTCATAGAATTACGCACTCGCCGCTACGCGGCGTCGTGCGTAACTTTTCCATTCGTGCGTAAAATGCTTTTTACAACACTTATTACGTAATATACTGTTCCCATTCCCATTCGTGCGTAAAATGCTTTTTACAACACTTATTACGTAATATACTATTTTTTTCTAATATCATATTTCGAAGGTTTTTTAGTTTTTAAGATAATACAATTTCTTAAAATGTTACATTTGTGTACCCGCCACTGAATCATAACTGAAAACACTTGTTGAGTTATTAATTTTAAACAAAAAATAAAAGAATTAGGTTATTAAAAGATTTTATCCACGACTATTGTATAATGTACCCATTATACGTCTGTTTGCTCGTCCTTAATAATACCCATTAATCACGGCAGTGAANTAATTCTTCACGAGTATGCACTGTATCTTGGTATACCAGCGATTTTAAGTAACCCCACACACAAAAATCGAGGGGGTTAAAATCTGGGCTCCTCGCTGGCCAAGGTGTTTGGCTTCCACGACTAATCCAACAATCAGGTAATTGATGGTTTAAGTAATTTCTAACATGTACTGAAAAATGTGCTGGAGCTCCATCCTGCATGAAGTACATATTTTGTCGTAGATTCAGTGGCAAATTATCCAAGAAATGCACAAAATCAGTTCGTAGAAAATTTAAATACGATTGACCATTTAAATTTGGCGGTAACTCATATGGTCCCAAAAAATAATGATCGATTACGAGTATTCCACACCAAACATTTATTTTAAATTCATGTTGAAAGTGTCGTTCGGTTATTAAATGTGGATTTTCTATGTCCCACACTTGTTTATTTCTAAAATTAACGACGAGTAAATGTCGCTTCGTCTGTGAGCAGAATCTTACTTACAAACGTAGGATCGACGTTTTGCTCGGTTTGAAAGAATCGTGCAAACTCTAGCCGAGCTGGAAAATCGGGATCAAGAAGATTCTGGACCGGAGTAAAATGATAAGGGTACAACTTTTCTTTCTGGAAAATTCTTAAAACCGATGACTTGCTCACTCCCGCCAAGAGAGCCGTTTGTCTTGAACTTATTTCTCCGTTTTCTGCAACACGGCCCAAATTTCCTCTTCCTGCTCTGGAGTAATAGTTCTGTGACGACCTGCAATATCCCGTTTAGGTCGAAATGAGCCAGTTTCTCCTAATCTGTTGTAAATATTCTTAAATATTTTGAAATCTGGCTGCCTTCTGTTCGGATACATCGCCAAATAACGGCGATGAGCCCTACGTCCATTAAAATTTTCCTGCGCGTATACGCATACCATATCTCTCATTTCAATATTAGAGAAAAAGTTATGTCTGGGCATTTTTACCTTAAAAATTAAAAAAAAAATTAGAAAACTTTCAGAATGTTGCACACAACGCGATGCAATGTTTGACAGAAGCTAAATATAAAAGCGTTATTAATTACTTTAATTTTAATCATAGCCTACTTTCAAAAAAATTAATATATTTCCATTAGAACCTGCACATGTTTCAAAATTAGTGCAAAATTTAAATTTCTCGTATTAAAAAACCTTCCGATACCAATTTTTGTGGTGTTGTGTCATTTTGTTTAGGAGCAGTTGGGAAAAGTCGATAATAAAATTTCAACTTTGACACCCTGTATCTTTCTTAATATCAACTTTCGGAATAGGACAATTTGGTTAGATCGTAATATTTTGATGTCAGGAATTCGCCGTTGCACTATGTACCATTAGTTGTGGACTGTATAATTTTCATAGTATTTTGAGGCGTTAAATACGATAAGTACCATTGATGTTTATCTCTAACCTCGATATTTATCAGAAAATCCACTATTTAGGTGAAAACTGGCCTAAAAATTGGTCAAAACTGATTTTTTCTCAAATTTTGATTCTCATAAATATCTAGGTCACGAGTAAATTTTACCAATGGCATCGTGTTCAGCGCCTCAAATACTACGAAAATGATATACAGGGTGCGGCAATGAAATTTGTTGATTTGAACAGGACGCAGTGAAGGGAGGGGAGGTAAGTCATGAGTGGGGATAGTCTCATGCGACGACACGGCTTGGGAAGTTTCTTCATCTTTATTATAAGCAGCATCAGTAGTGAATTGGCCGAAGGAGCAACGCGCGTTTGTCTTAGTGACCTACTTTTCTAACGGCTAATCGATCATTGCCGCGTAACGTTCATTTTGTGCACATTTCAATATTCCCCCCCGAAGACCCGTTCCTGGCCGACACTCGATAAGATATTACCAAGGCCCGTGAGAACACCACAAAATATCGAAGCAGTAAGAGAGTCAGCTTTGCGATCTCCTCGGCGCTCGGCATGGAAACATGAAGCTGCCCTTCGACTTTCGGATCGTTCTGTAAGGCGAATTCTTTATGATGACCTCCATTTCCACCCATACAAGTTGGCTGTAGCGCAAGAACTCACTGAACGCGATTTTGTCGCTCGGCGAAATGCATGTGAAGCATTGCGTGAAAATTTGCCTGTCGACGCACTTGTGTTCTTCAGAGATGATGTACATTTTCATCTGTCTGGGTCCGTGAATAGACAAAATATGCAATACTGGAGTAATAACAATCCGAGTGAACTTCATGAGAGGCCTCTTCATTCAGAACGTGTAACTGATGGTGTGCCTTGTCGAGAGAAAGGATTATTGGTCCTTACTTTTTTGAAGAAAACGAGCGTGCGGTTGCAGTAAATTCTGAACGATATGTTAACTTGATTAAGAACTTTCTTCTGCCCAATTTGGGAGAAATTGACGTTAGAATATGGTTTCAGCAAGATGGAGCTACACCGCGATGTGTAATGGGTGTTTTGCAGGAAAACTTCCCCAGGCGTCTAATTTCTTTGAGAGGCGATCTTCCTTGGCCGGCACGTTCGCCTGATATAGCCCCTTGCGACTTCTTTTTATGGGGTTATCTGAAATCCATTGTTTAGACCCCACTTAAAGGAGAACATTCGACAAGCAATAGCTGGCATACCCGCCGCAATGTTAAAATAGTACATTGTGTAACGAGTGGGGAAAAGTTGCCAATAGCGCCACGAGGACGCAGTTGACGCACGAGCGAAGCGAGTGCGGAAAGCGCCCAAGTGGCGCTNTCAAAAAAAACTTCAACAAAAATATTTAGTAGTCGTGGATAAAGTATAGTATTCTACTCGCGTATAATGGGTATTATTCACTCGGTGATTTAGGCCACTCGCCTGCGGCTCGTGGCCGTAAACTTCACCTAGTGAATAATACCCATCATTATACGCTCGTTGAATAATATACTATTAAGAAAACGAATTTATTCCATATGCAGCTCTAGCGTTATTTTAAGGGATGAATTTTAGAAAAACGAATTACTAGAAAAGGGATGTTGTTAAACACGTGGTTAAAACTTTAACAATCGTTTCTACTCTTGTGTTTTCTATTTTTATTTTAAATTTATTTATTTTTTAAATACTTTTGTTGTTTTATTATAAACTTCTTCAACGAATTTAAAACTAGACATATTTTTTTATTCAAACAACTTTATTTATATAGTTACCACTAAAACATATCTGAATTTAAATAAAACTCACTGGTTTCTTCGTGCAACTACTTTTTTTGGCACCAGTTTCAATTGGTCACTGCTCTTTTCTTTTCCAAGAAATACATAAAATTTGTCAAAATAAAATACTAAATCCATATTATGTGCAAATAATCGTCCACTTGAAATACTTAAATGGTCCTGCATTTACCTACTTAAATCTGATGAAGACCAAAATGAAACGTATCAAGAATAAACTGGCAATATTGTTTACTCACTGCACCTATTTGTTGCTTCAAGGTTTCAGTTACGACAAACAAACGTGTTGATCATTCTTCATCGTGAACATCAGATGTTCTTTCTTTCGACATAGACACTATCTTCTTTCCGAAGATTCCATCTCGTCGTTTCGATAACGGCGGTGTTTTTAAATAAAATTTCGCAGGGTTTGAAGTTTAGGAACGCGATTATCCTACTTGAGCTTTCATATCAAATGTTGTTTTTGTAAATGCTGTTATCTAAAACTTGATAGGTACTTTACCACATTAACATTTTGACAGCTCATGTTGTTTTGATGTCTTTCTTTCGCAAACTGATATTATAATCTAGACGACCCTCACAAAAATAATAATTAACTACTATATTTTTTAAATTAGATTATAATTATGTACCTACCTATTTAAGTACTTTGTCTTTGTAGGATTTGAAAGAATCTGTGTTGGAACTATTCTCCTCCCTCTTTAATGACGAGGAAGTAGCAGCCTGGAAAAAGGCTCTAGACGTAGCTTTTCCAGTACTCGCGCAAGGATTTAGAGAAAACCGCAAGAAGTAGAAGGGAAAGCATCGTAGACGTATATTTTTTAATTTTAATGTTTTGTTATATTTTTAATAATTTCCTAAAGAATTGATGTGATTTTATTAAGTAAAAGTTTGAACACTATTAGGTAATTGTGTATGTTGCAGCAAAATCTAAAACTAATAAACAGTGTTTGTTGTGTGTTTCACTGAACTTTGATTCCAAGATCTATTTTTGATTGTCTAAATGGATTGGATGAACTTTCAAATTATGCAAATAATACATTTCACCATCTAACTTCAATAATCAAATGGTCAAATTAAAAAAAAAGAAAAATAACCCTATTGACTAATTAGTTGAGAATTTTATTTGTGTGATTACTTTCTACCCTTATAGTATTGATGTAATATAATAATAATATAATATAATTAAGATAATTTATTCGTAACCTGGTCCGGCTTGTTATATTTATTCCAGAAGGAACGAAATGTGAAATATTAGTTTACATACGATTATCATGAAAACTAAATCAAACATAAAGTAGGTCTTTTGGTTTTCGCTAGTATTTTTATACGGGTGTTGTGCACTGTTTAATATTTATTATCTTTTGTTATTAATATTTATTTTAAACAAGGTTTTTATACATACAGTATGTATATACTGAGTATATATCTACATTATTGTTTATATATATTTTTTGTAAAACAATATGTTGTTTTTTGAAGTAGCACTTATTGAGTTCTGCTTTGTTGTATAATTTACTGCTGATAAAGCTGTAGTGCTGATTTGAGTACATACTTTATTACTTCTTAGTATTGCATTTTATTAAAAAATACAAAAACAAAACTTTAAAAGAAGGCGTAGCTTAAGTAGTTATTTTTATTTTTAGAACTCATTATTTTCCTCTTATTTCGTAAAATTCTGTTTTATTAAAAATTTTCTTATTTGTTAATAATATTGTAGCCACACTGAAAGAAATGGGGTTATTAATCTGTTTATCTAGAATAATGTGTATAGCGCATGTTAAAAATTTTTTAACAAATATACAACTTTTAAGTCGCCAGTGCCGCGAAAAACAACTACTCCGAGGGCTATTTGCCCCTACCGGCATTGAATTACATTCGCGACACCCAGTACAACAGCTAGGATCGTTCATCAGCTGGTTCCACCAGGCACAGACNCGAGTGCGGAAAGCGCCCAAGTGGCGCTATGGCAACTTTTCCGAACGAGTTGCACATACTATTTTCTATCACAAGTGCGAGTCGTTATGGGACCTATAGTGTAGGGGGTTAGGTGCACTGGAAAGTGCTAGATAGTACAACAGCGTGATGTTATTTTCATAGCGCAACGCTGGAGCGTTGCGCTATGAAAATAACATCACGCTGTTGTACTATCTAGCACTTTCCAGTGCACCTAACCCCCTACACTATAGGTCCCATAGCGAGCTCGCGTGATAGAAGAGTTTATCAGAACTTCACAAATCGGCTAATTCAGTGTATTGATAATGAGGAGCGACACTCGCCTGATGTTATTTTTAAAACTGTGTAATTTTAAACTTCCCTTTATGCACAAATATTAAAAAAAATAATTAAAAGCATATCTATATTTTTTATTGTTTTATCCACCTTCCAAATCAGCAAGTTTCGTTGCCGCACCCGTTATTTGGACAAAAGGATTGTGCTCAGCGCATTTATTTACCATAATTCAGTTAATTCAAATACATGATGTCAAAGATACAATAGATATTATACTTATGCATATTTACATACAGGGATGATCAGAAGTACAGACACCGTCAGTCCCGCTTTTCTCGCTCTTGTTTTGTTTTTTCTTTAGGCATCAATTACTTTCTCCAGGTCTGTTATTGAATAGATATTTTCTGATTCCATCCCCCCTTTTTTTTAAACATCGATTTATTTGAAAACAATTTGTGTTTCGTAGATATTTTGAGACCATTTTTTTTAGGCATCAATTATACAAACTCGTAGTCTGTCCCGTTTTTCGAAAGAATCCCGCTTTTTTATTCAAAAAGTTTCAAAATCCCGGTTTGCCCGAAAAAAATCTGGCAACGCTGGTAGATATTCCTCTAAACCCTATATTTTCTAACATATTTATGAGTTTTTTATGGTTCACGAAAATGCAAAGGCATGATTTAGATTTATCCATAGATTCCTGGATATTAGATAACTAATCTGCCATTCCATCCTCAGTCGACTTGCCCTCCGTAAAATCCAAATTGCTTGTTAGACAATATTTTATTTCTTTTTTATTTCTTATTAAATTGACTTCATTTTACTTTTACACAGCATTGTTACAGGCGGGGTAACCCAATTTTAGCTAAGCCAAAAATGCTCGGTATGATAAAAATTAATGCTTACTTTTTAAGGAATAATTTTATTCAACAATAACGAATACACATAATTTTGCAGTGCTAACCTGCATGATCATATCCGTTTTAAGTAAATCTTTTCAAGTGGATTATTTTTTATTTGAATTAAATAATCTTAGAAAACGTCTTTATTGATAGCGGGTCTGTAATTGATTAATAAATACTCGTATATACTTATCTATTTGCTATTTTCATACAACAATATTAAAGTCAATATACTACTATCAAAGAATAGATTGACACAAACGAATTATTTGATTATTGTGATAAACACAATTATCATATAAGATTTTATCGATGTACCAAATGAAAGTTTTCATTAAAAGAAATAAAAATATTATTTTAAACATATTTTTCTTAAATTATAAGCAAGTAATTGTCGTTAATGAAATACTAGTTTTTGTTAAGAAAAACTGAAATAATATTCCTTCGGTACCAAGTATTCTCACTTATTTTTTTTCTTTTCTGGTTAGAGAGATTGATATAGAAGTCAAATGGAGGACATGCAAAATGCACTTAAAATACTTTTTTGTTAATGTAATAATTGTAATAATAATAATAATAAATAATAATAAATAATAATAAATAATAATAATAATAATAATAATAATGCTTTATTGCCCAACAATCAAGACCAATAATAGGACAATTACATATAGACCAATAGGTAAAGTAATAATGACTAATAAATAGAAAAAAAAACAAAGGGAATAACTTATATAACTAACTAACAGAAATTTTCATCTACAGTACCTGAAACGATTAATAAAATAGATTTTAAGCTTGTATGATCTATATCACAGAGATGCGACACCATATTAAATAAGTTGCACATATTGTATATAGGTGACTTAAATAAAAGATTAGTTCTTCTTCTCAAGCAACAAAAAGTATCGGTATTTCTAGAATTATGCGTGGGAACATGAAAATTAATTTTACTCAGAAGCTCACCATTTAATAACTTAGAGGAAAGTGAAATTTTCTCCTCAAATCTAAACTTTGAAATCCAAATCTTTCAATCAGTTGCCTATATGGTGTACCTCTTTCAGGATAAGCATTATCTATCTTAAAACATAAATATTTGAGAAATTTCCTTTGCGGTTTTTCAAGTAACTCTCTATAGAATGGATTCCAAACAGTAGAGCAGTATTCTAGTTTATTTCTAACGTACGAAAAATATAAAATAATGAGCGACGCGATATTAGTAAACGATTTACATTTGCGAAGTATAAAACCGTAAGCCTTCATTGCATCATCGACCTTGGACACGATATGACATGAAGAAGATAATTCCTGATCGAAGATCACTCCCAAGTTTTTAATTTTAGTCAAACGATTAATTTCGTTATTAATTAAGTAACTATAACAATAAGGTGATTTCTTCTTTGTAAAGCTAATAATATTAATAAATAAATTATTAATAAATATATTTAAGGAGGTAATGTTTGAAAAATTTTTTAAATCATCAGCATACATTAGTTTCCGACAGTTCAGACTAGTAGTAAGGTCATTAACAAATAACAGAAATAACAGTGGCCCCAAATTTGAACCTTGAGGTACTCCCGCCAAATACTTGACAGAACCGTAACCATTAGAAAAAACATATTGTTGTCCTTCGGATAAATTGTTTTAGTTACAATTCGCATAGTAAATATCATTTCATATAAGATTGCAATCATGGCAGCAATAGTATTCAAAAGGAGATAGAGATAGGTAGAAGATAGAATAAAATATAGACATATTTTGGATCAAGTTTCAATAAAGTAAGTTTCTTTGTTGGAATAAATTGTTGGCAAAGCCCTTATAAGGTCTGTCTCTAAGGAATAAACTGAGACTAATTCTGAATTACTAAACCCAGAAAGAAGTGATAAATATTCGGACAATACAGATCTATTTGTCAGACAGACAATTACAAATTGAATTGAAATCACTGCTTGATGTATGTTTTGACAACCCTTTACTGTTTCCTTTCCGAATCTCATAGGATTTGTTTCTTTCCAAAAACCAGAGTAGGTACATTGTATATTAGGTATTTATCTTTAATAAAGACACTGAAGGAATTGATGAGCCCACTAGCCGAAGTATGATTTTAACATATTCATATTGGTAATGAATGGTTGCGGTCTTCTGTGTTTTTGGTCGAACCCTAATACTATTCTTATATTATAACTGACCTCATTTTTATAAAAGAAGAGTGTAAGTGNCTTAAAGTGGAAGAGTTATAGTGCAAATTCTCATGTAATACAAGAAAATACGGGTGCATCGGTGCTAAGAAAATAAACTGGTCAGTTTTGGGAGCGATTTGTCATCATTTATAATTATTTCAACTAAGGTATGATAAACAGTTTTTAGGTCATTTTGAGTAAGTATATTCTTTAAATATTTTATTATACACATTATTGATCTTAATTTGTTTATTATATACTTTATACGTTCATCCCATTTTAGAAGTGGATCTATTATTATACCTAAGTATTTTACTTTTTTTACAGATTCTATTTGATGTTCTTCTTCAGTGCTTAAGAGTACCTATATTAGAAAATGAGGGTAATGATTTATTTTCACAAGCGAACGGTAAGTAGCAAGTTTTATTTAAATTAATTGTGAGAAGGATATCATCGAACCACTTTTTTATAAGTGTCAAAGCTTTTTCTACAATATTTTTCAAATTAGTCCAAGTATCGGATTTATAAAACAAGGCAGTGTCATCAGCAAAACTAATTATTTCAGCAGTCGAAGGTACATCCACTCCATCGATATTACAACGTGAAAAGTAGTGGTCCTAGTACCGTCCCTTGTGGTACTCCATACTCGACATTTTCACAATTACTAATTAGCCCTTATAATTTTATATATTTAATTTTATCATATTGTTTTCTATTGGATAAATAAGTTTTGAATAAATCTAATACTACATTTTTGATCCCAATGTCACTGAGGATTCCTAAAAGAAGACTAACTGTGTCAAATGCCTTAGCAAGGTCTACGAATACACATAGTGATGGAGTGCTCCCATCAAGTGTGGAATATTTTTCTGAGGCGAGGTACTCAGTCTTGTGCATCTTGAGTAGATTTTTCCGATTGAAACCCAAACTGGTTGTTCGAAATAAGTTTATTTTCTTTAATATAAGCATCCAATAATGCGATTCCAACAGAATGGCGCCTCACCACAGCGTTGGATTAGCATGTGGTACCAGTTGATCGTCAGTAGGGTTTCTTAATTTAACCTCGGTTTTTTTCTGAAAAATGTAGCAGGTTATAAATAAAAATATTCATAAATAACCCAACATTTGTACATTTCTGAAAAAAATTGAAGCGAGATATGATTAAAATAACGAATGATAATAAAAAATATGAACAGCCATTTAAAAAAATAACAAAGGTGCCCTTCGAATGCCCTAGAACAGCTGTCATTCTTCCCCAGAAATATGCTACCTATATATCTATATACCCCCGAGTTATAAATTTTTCATATTTTAACTCTTCGAGAAGCAATTTTAAAAATGCACTTTTCTTATGCACCGATCATTTCTCATTGATCACATAGGGTCACAAACTTTCTGGACGCTCTAACGAATCGAATGCAAAAACCGCATCACGATCCATCTTACTGCACAGATTTCGGAGGTTCAGTGTTTCATTTCCTCGACTACTACAACTTTATTTTTACGTAAAGGATAGTTTCTAATACTCGTATCTGTACCTGAAAGGAAGGTAAATCGGCAATAGCTTGCTGTAGTAGAGCTCAGCATCGCTGCATGGTGTACTCCACGATAGTTCATTGGATAATTTTTTTAACACTCCGTATTTAAAAGTAGAACTTGCTCTTTGCAGGTACAGACACGTAGAGCTTTCAACAAATTCAGCGGAAACTTCCTGCGTATTTATATTTAGTATGAAAGAGAAAATGCAATATAAAATAACATGGTTTCTTTCTGATAAAATAAAGTTTTTACGAACAAATTAACGTTTACAAAAATCTTTCCTGTCCGCAATTTGAATCACTTTCGCTTATAAAATAAGGTACGGCGGCTTATCGACTATTTCTAAGATTAAGTCGCTGCAGATGTAAACAAAAGTCTTGAAATCTTCAAACCTAAAGTTTTTTGCTATAATATCGTTCCTGAATGACGCGAGCTGATGCCGAAGGCAAAATAACCTACACTGACTCGAACCGTCCGGAAATTCGGTTTGACGTCTCCACTGACGTTTGCCCCCATATTTCTCAAAACATCGAATATACTCCGG
Source organism: Anoplophora glabripennis (assembly GCF_000390285.2). Lineage (NCBI taxonomy): Eukaryota > Metazoa > Arthropoda > Insecta > Coleoptera > Cerambycidae > Anoplophora > Anoplophora glabripennis. Next base: position 134,302 of record NW_019416630.1, on the reverse strand, counting down.
GTATCTTTCTCGCTGAGAAAATTGTCAATTTTCCGATAGGACCCTTTTTACATGTAAAATTACTTAAAAAAAACGGGAAATTCGTATTCTAAATCCGCTAGCTTTTTATATATAAGAATATGTATTAAGTTTTCTGTATAACGGGATATCTGCTATGTATAAATTTAGTGAAAATTTTCAGCGAGGGAGTAAAAAAATTATAGAAGTACCTAGTTGTAAAGAGTTAGATTCAACTGAATTGGACATTTCATCACTCTTCATCAACTTACTGAAATAATTATAAAAAAATTGGGTTACTTTGCAATCAATGGAGGCTCATAGAAATCTTATAGAAAAGATATAAATAAGATGAAATTTGTAAGGAGACATTGTTTATTTTGCAATTAGGTACACAAAAAGCTTACTTCACTTATTTTTTTATGGAATGCCCTACATCTCTTTCAATAATTAGATTATAATGATGTCAGTCTATCTATTATAAATTGATAGCAGGATAAAATAGAAATCGGAAATAGTCAAATTGAAAATGTATATTGTTTAATTAAAGTTATTAAACTGCATATTTATATCACAATAACAATTTTGGTCCATTTCAAAGAGATATGCATTTTATGTGCCTGAACCATATTAAAACGTAAACTTGTAGAAGATGTAGCCGTAATATTCAATGCGTAAGAAGGAGAACAGTTATCTATAATAATAATAATAATAGTAGTAATAATAATAATAATAATAATAATAGTAATAATAATAATA
>NW_019416630.1:75579-133021 GCF_000390285.2 Anoplophora glabripennis | reverse complement strand
TATTATTATTATTATAACTTTATTACTTCTGCACATTTAGGAATATTATGATTTTTGCTAATGTAAGTTCACTTTAAAAATCACACTTCTGGATAGGTAATATACAGGATCTCTCCGAAAAGGTGTTACATATTTTAACGTAGGTAGAACTCCTTTCAAACATACGGGGTGGTTCAGAACTTATCCAAAAAAAAATGTACAAGGGACAAATACAATTTGTACAACAAAAATAAAAAAAATAGCAGTTCGAAAATGATTTAAAAATACACTTCTGTACGCACTGGAAACTGGTCAACTGAAGTACCTGACTTCGCGCAAGGCAAAGCATGCAATCGGCGACCAACACGGCGTCAATAAAAAATTAACGAACAAAAAATTGAAAAAATTTCTTTCCCAAGGAAAGAAATAAATAATATTAAATAACACCTATTTTATATCAAAAATTCAACTGCTTTTGTCGCTATTGTTGTTACTGATTAATAAAATTAATCTGTGGTTTTAATTAATAAAATAATTTCACATACCTGATGTTACAACAAAATTTAGTCCACCGACGTGTAAACACATTTGGGTTCATCTTACCCAGTTTCTAAGAACTAATACAAATGTTGTCTTGCTTTACCTTAACACAATGTTGTCTCGCTTCGCCATAAATTAAAACAATATCCATCAACTCCGAGTTGCTATACACGTAAGCCATTTTTGACACTTGAAAAACTAATGTAAACACTATCGCAAAAATGTTAATACTAAAATCGCATTGTGTACTGCGCACAACGCGAATGAGGCTAGAGTAACCCAGCGATCTAAGGGTTGTAAATACTACAAATTCAATATTTTTTTTCTCAGAAACTAGGTATAAGGGTTTTACATTTTTTTACGATATTGACTCCATTTTTCATGACGCATCTATTACCAAATTTTTGTGTATAAGTTGTGAATCACCCTGTACTTGAAAACACATGTTAATGGTGCTCTGCTCCTTGATTAACATTAACTAGAAATAATAATTTTTTATTCATGAGGAATGGATGAACCAATATTTATAATTTTTGGTACATGCACGTTACTTTTAACACAGAAAATTATTGTGACAAAATTGTAATGATGAGACATATGTAGGAGGTAGTGTGCATGAAAGTGGAGATTTTTTTTCTATTGGGACTTACTTTAATGTGAAAATTAAAATACCCAATGTTTAGGTACGCCTTTTAGCTGTTATTAAAAGAAATTAGAAGCATTACCTTGTGCTGCGTACTATATATTCTTCTCATTACGCATTTTTCTTCAATTGGTTCACGTAGCTAAATCGTGTTACTGTCAGCATCAAAAGTTACTAGCTTTCAACCAATTTGTCTTTTATTTATTTAGTTATTTGAAAATATCTTCTTCACTTTTGAAAACATTTCAATGAAATTTAACATGAGGGCTATCTCAAAAACCAATTACAGTAGGCCCATGGTTCGTCTCATTATTTGATGATCTATGGCACCTTTTACAGTATTTATAAAGATAGCTCTAAAATATTACAAAATGTTTGCTCATTTTCTGAAGTTTTTGTATATAACTTGAGCAGTTCCCGTTACCACAAATCCTAAACTACTTAGTCTTTAAAAGGTAGGTATGTATCCGGTTGAATAAGATCAGTTAAACACTCAGTTTCTTCAATATTATATATTTTTTAGTGCAACTTAAACGAGATGTTATAACAAATTTTGTTTTGACTTAAACTGGGCTAAACCCCGACCCAATTCCAAAATATTGAATTATGAAATTTTTGCATAGGAATGTGTAAGCGTTTTGCAGTTTTGAATATTATAGAATTCGCTTTACTAGCAGAATCGAGTAAACATCTAATTTGAGGAACTGGTTAAGTCTTTCGATGACATTACCGGATACCGCTTACAATAACACCATGGTGGCACATTTGATCTTTGAACTAAATAGAGCGAATGCTATGCGTAGAATTGCTAGGAATAGTTTCTTTCATAAATATACAGGGTGATTCACAACTCAATGTACATAGAACATGTGCGTGTAGAGGACACCAAAACAAGTTGATTTTTCATATGAATTTTTTTTTTCATACCTACGTTTGCGTAGATATTGGCCTCAGAAAATATGTTAAAATTGTACATATTGTTCTTGTTTCTCTTGATTGGTAAAAATGGAAGGACAATTTTCATTTAATTAGCAAGTTGATATGCTGTTAGTATTGGGGTTTTGCGAAGGTAATTGAAGCAGAAGTGTAGGGAAATACCGAAGAAGATTTCCTAATCGTATTATACCAAAAGTGTAAAATTGAATTTGTATTAGACTGGTAGGCCTTAATTGTAAATTAAGTTAGGGTTGAAAAAATTCATAAAATTGTAAGGCCGATCACTACAAATTTCTACCAACTAAAGACGCCAATATAATAAATATATTTACAAAATTTGGTTGTTCTGTGTTAACTCGTTACTGAAATACCGAGTTTTTAAATTTTTTAAAGACATTTTCGGAGGCCAATATCTCCGCAACCGTAGGTATGAGAAAAGAAAGTTCATTTGAAAAATCAACTTGTTTTGGTGTCTTCTGCACGCACCTGTTCTATGTCCATTGAGTTGTGAATCACCCTGTATATTCTATTAGCTCTCACGTTTTTACTCTTTATTAAGGTATCAAGCTAATTCAAACAAATACTATCAAATGAAGTCAAACAAGATTCTTCGATACCAGAAATCTAGTATGCAAAAGACATCAAACCTCACAGACAAGATTGCTAACTGCTGGTACTGCGGAAAACAACTACTCTATAGGCTGCATGCACCACGCTAATACTCATTAAACAGTTAGTAAAAATTAATTATAAAAAATAAAATGAAATGTTTAAATAATTAATAGAAAAACAAATACCTGATGTGTTTACATTCTCAAATAATGCAATCATACATAGTGCTAGGAATAGAATTAACCACATTTTCACTATTTAAACAACTATCATACTCTACAACGGAATAAAGATTAGTGACGTCGACGTTAAATCAACTAATTAACATTAGATTTAGAGTCAACAATACGATGATTCTATAAACAATTTAAACATGCTGTGAGTATACCTACCTCATACCTTTCTTTAGGTGAATATTTCATAAAATACGAACAGCGATTAATTTCAAGATCTGTTTTGTTACGGAGAATACATTTTTTGCTTAAGTTTGTTTTATTAATTATAAATGAATGCGCAAATTTATTTTTAGATTTAATGTCTGCTTTATTATTACAAGGTTTACTTGAAATGGCTCTTTTCCGATGTATTTAATATTTTGGTTCTTGATTTTATAAAATTAATTATTTCCGAATAAGTTGGCGTTTTGTTTTCTCTAAACATTGTCAACATTGTCATAATCAAACAAATAATTAAGTTTTAAATTAAATTCTGTCATCAAATCAAGAATAAGATTTTTAAAACATTTACAAAAAAACGGCTTCTCTTTTATATTTTAAGAGAAACTCTGATTTTTTGTTAACTAGGTAAAGCTTTTCATTCGCAGCTTGGAAATAGTAATATCATCGACACTGTCTAACAGCAAAATTTGGTGAAAAATCTCCATCGATGTCTAAAGATTTATATCATCAACAAACCCTCTCGAAATTCTTGTTTGGATTGCTCTAAAGATTTATATTTAATTCTAGAATTATTTAAATCAACTTTTCTTTCTATCAAAGAAATAATTGGGAGACATATTCCAAACAGTGCAACGGACTGTATTCGCAAACTAGCTCAAAGTAATTAAAGAAAAATTCATCAATTTAACAGAAAACTATTAAAATATAGTTATACTAAATTTATCTACATATAAATGCAGTTCTCCCTCTAACCTTTTTACTATATACTTAACATTTTTAGAGACAATGCTAATTATTTATCAAATATAGAATTCTATAGAAATATAATACATTTAAAGTGGCCCATGGTCAAATGAAACAAAATGGTTTTATCAGTCGCCTCTTAAAAAATGCATTGTTAACTCAGCAATTGTCTATTACATTTTTTCTAGTCGATCAAAACTCAACGTCCCGTTTCATCTCATTTTATAGGTAGGTATCAATTTTAAGTTTTGATGAAACTACTTATCCTCCTTTTTATCACTGACATTTGGATAAAGTAGGGCAATAAAAAAGTAAGTAAAAATGGATAAAGTCAGCATTATTTCTATATACATATTATGCATTTCTGAAAAAAGGTGTGCTCGAAAGTAACCAGGACATTTCAAAAATGGGTATTTCTAGAGAGCTCACCTATTGATAAATACATGTGTCGTCAATTTCATGACAATTGGACGTACAGAAGCGCAGTTACTGCGTCTGAAGTATGTTTGTGTCATCCGTACAAAAATGAGTATCGAACAAAGAGCTAATATTAAGTTTTGTTTTAAACTTGGTAAAACTTTTACCAAAGATCAGCCAAAATTTTCATTGAAATTCATGGAATTGGAATAGAGCATCTCAAAAACATCAATTTATCGCATTTTGGACGAACATGGGCTACCGAAAAGTGTGTGCACGGCGTGTTCCGCCAAAAATTGCTCAGAATTCAACATTCCAAGAACACCATCAAGGAGGCCAAAGAGAACAAAAACTTGTTTCACAACATTGTGACTGGTGAATGATGAATCGTGGTGTTTTCAAACAGCTGCACACTCATAATATTAGATCAAAGAATAATTTAACTACTATCTATTTAAGACTAAGTAAAACTAGAAATGGTACGGGTTATATAGGAATACGTCTTTACAATGCCCTACCAATACACATAAGGAATCTCAATCCTAATCAATTTAAAAATAGAATAAAAAAATTTCTTTCGATAAAAGCATTTTATGATATTGAGTAGTTTTTTGAGTGACTTTAATCATTTGTGAGCTCCGAGCTATTGTATTTGTTTTTAATATTGTTTATCTGATTTTATTTATTCTGTTACAATGTGAATTTTAATCTGTATTCATATTTTTACTAATTTTAGGATTATGTATGTATCTGTAATTGTAACTGTGTTGTAATTTGGAAATACCAATGTTTCTTTTCTGACATGTATAAACACCTTGTGTAATAACATGAATCAATAAAATGAAATCAAAATGATCCAGAGACCAAGCGCCAAGTGCTGAGTGGAACCAAAACCCAAAAAATTTCGTTTGGAGAAGTCAAAAGTGAATACAATTTTGATTTGCTTTTACAATTCCAAAGAGCCAAATCGTTAATGCATAATTCTATCTTGGCATTTTGAAGATTTTGATGCATCGTATTCTGTCAGAATATAGCGCAGAAGGAAGTTTGCGTTTGTTACACGATAATGCGCCATCTTATAGATCGACATCTGTAACCGATTTTTTGACTAAAAATCGCAATTTTACTGTCAACCACTCCCCGTTTTCTCCTTAATTGACACCGAACGACTTTCACCTTTTCAAAAAATGCATTTGCCGAAGAAAGAAAAGCGTTTTGTGGACGTAGAAGCCATCCAGTACAGCGACATCCTGAAGTACATCCCGACCGACGATCTAAAACACTCATCCGCCGTGCTTTTAGACCATGCAAAATGTTGTATTGAGTCGGAATAGTGCCCATTTTGGATAATATAAATCGGTTTTGCCAAAAAAATTTTTGTTGTCCTTATTTTTAAAAAGTCTTGTTTACTTTGGAACTTAGTTTGTAGGTTCTCAAAGAGCCCTAAATATAATAGAGATGGTGTATTAGACAGGGACTACCGGTGAATCCATCCACAGACGACCTAGTTCTCCTCACCAGAAAATGGAAGATAGTGGAATAACCGGGGTTAATAATACAAAAATCTAAGGCGTCTTTCTAGACCTGCAGAAGGCTTTTTGGCAATATGTGGTTTAAGGTTAAAGTTACCTTAAGGCCTTTAAGGAGCTGCGATCAGGTTCTTTATCAATTATGCAGCTGTCATATGATCACCGACAATTTATTACACAACCACACACAAAAAAAATTTGTCTGTACTTTTCATGCGACATATGTTATCCACAGTATTTTTGCCTCCTGATCACGGATCCGGTGTCAGAATTGAGCTATCATATCACAGGAATTTTCTAACCTCAAGAAACAGGTCAAAAATAGCAAAAATTCACGAAAAAGTGCTAGGAAAAGTATAAAAATATTTTTTTCCATATTCAAATGTTCAAATATATGATTAAGACCCCGCCGAATGTGAATCCGCTTCAGAATTGATATCTCTTTTTCTAACCTAAAAAAACCGGTCAATCAAGGTCAGAAACAGGTTTGGAAAGTACCGATGGTCCATCTGCCGTTACGTGAGAGCGATAAAGTAAGACATAGAAATAAATGCGATAGAGAAGGATGGCTATAATGAAGGCGTCTCATAGTCACCGCCCGTTTCGCCCTTCCACAAATAAGATACACTTCTTACGGATTTCTATGACTTACTTTATCGCTCTCACGTACCGGCACTAACGGCAGATGGACCATCGGTACTTTCCGACCCTGTATAACGAATTTTCAAGAAACAGATTCACGCCAAATTTGGTATACGGATCCGAGGTCAATTTTGCAAAATTCAAGATGGCGGATCCAAGATGGCCACCCAAATTTTCAAACATGACCGCATGACTGGAACGATACGCACATCTCCCACAGAAGCCTTAAAGGCTATTCTGCCACTTCATGCCTCTCCCTCGCGTATGAGGAAGAGGACAGTTTGTCTTCATATTCAGCTGTGACGGAGAGGTCAATTATTGTAAAGAGATAATATTTTTGGAACAGCCGCCAGTGACAAGATATCCCTTACCTACATTTGGCATAGAGATTTCACAGTAAAGATACTGGTATCTTAACTAGAGAAGCTTGGCGTCTCAAATGTTTAATAGGCTCGTCTGGTTCACTAACGTTCACATCCGTTGCATGTGACAGAGGTTAACTGGTTTTATCCTATGGGGAAGTATGCTACGGTCTTCCAGGCTGACGTATTCGTTATATGTCTGCTTGCGAGCAAGAAAATCTCAAAAGAAGATAAAAGGATTAACACAATCAGATATGCACAGCAGCCAGTTCTGCACGCACTTTCATTCCACAGGATTATCTCAGGTGAAGCCGTTAATTGTGTTAACCCTGCTTTGGTTGGGGCGACAAAACTTTAAAATCGTGTGAAGCTAAGATGAGTGTCCGGGTAAGTGTTGGTCAAACAGGGCTCATTAATTCTAGTTTGTTACAGGCCAGGGTTGTTCTGCTCAACGGAACTAGCATTAGAATTTTAAAAGGAGCTAGCTAGCTTAACAGTTGAAAGACAAAAATACCTAACTTTCAGAAGATTCATGCTATCACAGGAAAACTCTTATTAGCAGCATGCACAATGGGTCGTAAGACAGCGAATAACAAGCATCCCCAATATCTATATCTTGAAATGCTATTGACGAATGGTCGTAGCTGTTTACTGGTTATTGCGGTTGTTATTCAATGGTAGACGGAACAGAGTAGTTGTTTCCCATAATATCATTAGTTAACACTTCATTATAGTACTTGCCTATTAAGAACATCCTCACAAATTCAATAGTTTATATTAACTCCCCTTGAAACTGATATTTTCGAATATACGTATGTATTAATTGTACGTATGAATTAATTTGCAATTAAACTAAGGTACATACTATTTTTTCTGATAAATGTTTTCAAGTGACATAAAAATACAGAGATCTTTTCTTTCTTAAGTCATTAAAATCTTCAAAGGCTTTTCTAATGTAATAAACAACATTGCTTATCTAGATACTCTGACGCAGATGCTTTCCAGGATTAGAAAATCCATCGAAAATATAAACATAAAAGAAACACACTTTATAGTAAGTGACACATCAGATGCAAAATAATTTAAGATTTACAGGTTCTCTATTACTTGAAGATTTCAAAAGAGGCATTGACAGAAGCATCTGTAGTACTCTTCAGCAAACAAGAAATATATAATCTTGGAAGAAAGCGATGAATAAGTTGTTTCACTCAATTGTTGTGATTGGTTTTTGAGTAAGATTAAAGATAAACAATTTTCGTTAACTTGGTTGATATTGCGTTATGGTGACAGAAAAATAATACAAAACCTAGACATTACGCATGTTCAAAATGTTATTTACGAGCTTTATGAATAACCTTGATTTTTTTAATTTGTTAATTTAAATAAAAACAAGTTAATAACGACGGAATTAAGGACCATTCTCTTGAATACAGCATCTTATTCTATCTTCAAATGGTATTCTCACATTCCTTAGAATATTTGGGGTGATTGTGGCAAATGCATATCTAATCCTTTCCTTCATATCATCGCAAGTAGTAGGTGGAACACTGTGTACAAGATATATTTTTATACAGCCCGAAACAAAGAAGTCCATTACGAGAGGTTTGGACACCTGTGGTAGCCACTGACATGAACCATTCTTACCTACTCATTTATTACTTAATTATCGATTTATATAATTTCTCACTGAATATGAAAAATGTGCAGGTGTGCCATCTATTTGCATTCACATTTTTCTCCTTATATTTAAAGAGACGTCATCAAGAAGAACCCAAACCAATTCAGTAAAGACCTCGATAAAGACACGTGGATACATCTTACAAAAAAAATCGATAAAAAACGAAACGGCACAAATATCTCCAATACCGTTAGAGATAGGTATAGGGAACCTATACACAGTTTGAAAGAGTTTTAAATTTCCCAACTCCCAAAGTAAAAATATACTGGGTGTTCCATTTAAAATAACCAAGTTATTGCTGTTTAAAGTTGAGAGAAGTATTCAGCAGTTTTTTGAACACCCTGTATAATACTAAGTGACGACAAATATAACAATTTATAACTTCAAGGATCTAAAATAGACCCTCCAAAGCTGCTTCCTTAAAATTATTTTTTTATTGCTAATATTAAATTTCTACGCTATGCTTGCATTTTCACTAAAATTGAAATATCTCACAAACTATAAGTCCTAGGTATGCAGAACCTTTAATAAAGTTCACCTATTTTTTTACGGTACTTTCAAAAATGCAGTAAAATATAGGGTGTCCCATTTAAAAAAACATAACTTTGATATGGTACTCATTTCCTGGACACTCTGTATTTTTCAAAATATTTTTAAAATGTAGCCGTAATTAACCTACACATACCCACCTAAACAGGTTTCTATAACATTTGCCGTTTGGTCACTAGCGACTGAGGCGTTACTGGTGACCCACCCTGTATAATAGAACGCTTTTTTATGAATACAGTATTTTATGATTACCTACCTATAACAGTATCACATTTAGAGCTTGTTCTAATTTTACCATTCATTCATTCAAACTCATCAAACTTTATATTACAGTAATCCTCAAAAAAAACATAATATTTAAATACGAAGCAATATGGTGTTCTATTTGTCCATTTCATTCTCTCTCGCATTTTAAAACACTCTGTATAAAATTCAATCATTATATGGTATGTGCAAATGATTGCTATTCTTTCCTTGTTTAGCATTCGTCTCTAAACTTGAAAACTAAAAAGTTAAGGTGATGCGGCATTTATAAATTAATAATATTAATATATAAAAAAAATATATAAGAAACAGGGAAACATATGTTAATATTTTTTGTCATTTACTGATTACTCATTTTATTTTATTTTTATATTTATTTTATTTGCGTAATTAAGTCAATCTTAACCTTAGTTCTTTAAATAATATAAATAATTTTTAAATTAAATTTTTAAATAAAAAATGAATTGCCACTTCTTTTAGAAATCGGTACCTTCGACAAATCGTCCTGATATGTTTTTTCTTACACGACGGCTGCCCTGTGCATTTCTCTGCAAACGTTCGGGAATTTTTGGAACAAACATAACCTGGCAGATGAATAGGGCGTGGAAGTTTATTCTCTTGGCCACCCAGGTGTCCAGATCTAACTTGTCCAGATTTTTATTTATGGGGGCGAATAAAAGAGTTTGTGTTTTCTATCAGACCTACTACAAGAGACGACATGATTGAAAAAATAAGAAATGCTATTCAAAGTATTTTAGTGGACTTCCGTTCTATCCACTCGGCAGATAGTGATTTCTTGTATTGATGATTGTCATGATGGACGGCATTTTGAACATCTAGGGCACCACTATAGTCTGTTTAGAAATGAAAGACAGTAATAAAAGCTTATTATGTATGCAAATCGTAAATAAATGTAGTACTGGTGCTTATATTCAATATTTTTATATTATGTATTTTCCGTATAGATGAGGTGTACTTTTAACAAAACTTTGTGCGATCGGACTGTACTAAATTGTAGCAGGTAGCTAAAATTTAATCCCCGACAATCCGTCTTTGTCTATGCCGCTTCAATTTCTCGGTCCATTTCTCTTATAAGTAAACAATATAAAAACAGCATTTCAAAACATGAGGCTACTTTAAGCATCATAACCGGGTTAAGAGGGTTTTTAGTAATTCAAATAAAATTATTCAATATTATTATCAAAATATTTATTTAAATTTAATGAATAGACTTTTATTCCACACAAAAATATATGTATTTTGAAAATTCAAATTATGGTGAGTAAATGTAGTGTTGTATAAATGTACAATAAAGAAAATAAAAAAGTAGGTATATTAAAATTCATCCTCTGAATATTCTGATGAATTATCTTCGTCTCCTAGATTGATAACGATAGGTTCCACAGTAACGTCAATTAAATTATCGAGTTCCCACATTTTCTCCTCTTCTTTTTGTACATGATGTATACATCTTTGCCAGTTATCTGCAGTTACTCGTTCCAAGGAATTTTTTAACAAAATTTTCACGTCACTTAATTTAAACGTCGTATTATTTCGCGCTACATCTCCTTTTACCTGCGCCCAGACTAATTCGATTGGGTTAAGTTCACAGTGATAAGGTGGTAACCGTAGTACCGTTATTTGGCGATTTGTTGCCATTTCATCGATAACATATTTTTTCTGATCTTTATTAAGATTGACAAGTGTCAAAAGTTCCTTTTTCACCATATTTGTTTCAAAAGAAATGTTTTTTCCGGATAACCATTGAATTATATCGGCTTTCCTCCAAGCAGTCGTAGGCGTCCGCTCGGTCTGCCGTGAATGGTAACTGGCATTATCCATGACAATTACAGACCCCGGAGGAATAAGATCCAACATCTGTGTAAAATACTCTTCGAAAACATCTGCGTTCATGTCTTCGTGATAGTCACCTGTATTTTTAGATTCAAATAAAAGTAAACCGCCATCTACAAAACCACTGGCACTACCTATATGTGTCACTATTAATCTTCGCCCTTTACCTGAAGGTGCCTTGAACCCTGTTGAAAGTCCATCCAAAAATGCTTGTCGAAAACTTTTTACATTTTTATCTTGCCATACTTTTGTTACAGTATATCCCTCGTTGACCCAAGTTTCGTCTAGATAATAAATATTCCTCCCTTCGTCACGGAATTTTCTAATTGATCTTAAGTAGGATCTTCGCCAACAAATAATTTCATCTTTATCGATAAGAACTGACTTCCTGTTCTGCTTTTCCCAGCAAAAATTCAACTCTCGTAAGACGGCCCATAATTTGCTTCTACTGATTTTTGGCAAATCGTTGTCCTCTGAAAGTTCACTTAAAATTTTGTTTAGCGTTGGTATTTCTTTTTTAAAATAAAATGAGTGTACTTTTCTGCGAATGACATTTTTGAAGAAATCATCTATAACGACTTTTGACCTCCCTGTAGATGATTTTGGGGGATTTACAGTATCTTGTTCATTTTTTGTTTCCTTTAAAAGTCTGTAGATAGTCGATTTTCCAATCCCTGTCATTTTTGTTAGCATTAGTGTTACCCGATAATTACCTGAAACGAAATATTACCACACCCATGGCCGGTTCTTATCTCGGGGTTTTATTACTCTCTTTCATTTCCAAACAGACTATAATTAGATTATCCATTTAGGGTCTAATGTATTGTATTTTTGTGTTTTTTATAAACCTTATTGTTATTACTATTAGATCCGTTCTCATTATTAATAATTTTTAATTACTATGTTTTATAAGATATTATAGTTTGATTGGTAGCTTCAGAATCATATCTATCTATAAGTGGTAAACAACTCATATTACAACGTCAGCAGACTGCGTAAATTCATAATTTAAACTTTGTGTGTCAATATCTACCGTTAGACGAAAGATATCGAGTTGCGGTTTTCACTGACGTCTTATACCTTCAATGTTCTATTTCATCATTCCATTTGATTTTTCTAAGAAAAATTGCGAAATTTGTAAGCATGTCATATAACGCTCCCCAGCGGCGACGGTAAATCCTTAAATAAAAATAGCCTAAAATGCAATCGATAAATTAAAGACAGCTCTATGCAACGTGACCAATTTCGTTAAATTCCATTAGGACTAATAGGAGTAATCAGCATTTATAAAAAATTAGTTTTAAAGTCTCCCCACCACTTTATCGTTAGAGATAGAACAAAAAGTGTTAAACAACAAAGAGTCAACATTATTTATGGACTAGTTTTTTCCCGCGGCTTCGCTCGCAGAGTGATAGAAAATCTTTCGTAAAAAACAATTTTTTTTTATAAAAAGTAGCCTATGTTACTTCTAATACCTCCAAGAATATGTGTACAAAGTTTCATGATGATCGGTTAAGTAGTTTTCGCGTGAAAGCGTAACAAACAAACTTACATTCATATTTATAATATTAGTAGGGATTACAATGCATATATTTTCAATACCCCTTAATCAGTAAAATATAGAGAAAATTCCAATTTTCTATTTACGTCACCTAGCGGCCATTTTAGAAACTAACAAACATTTTCCAAAAATTTTTCAGGTCACTTTCCTCAATGTAATTTTTTTCCTAAAGCTGTGCGATGATTCGTTTCTAAGATATGGCCGGCGGCTATATGTACTTAGTTGGCCACCCGGTACATATTTATGTCACATGAATTTGAACTCAATATAATTTATCTAGGTATATATCTACTTAACCTTTTCAGTGCAGCATATGCGGATACTAAATGTTTTCTCATTATAATCAGTAATGTATTAATTTATTATTTAAATATTCACTTTTACGACATTTCTACTGGATTTTTCCATTCTACTGAAACAGTAGAGTGGAGGTACAGAATATCATGTAAATTTATAAAACAATTGCAACGCAAGTTTTCGAGATATGACTAAAAATAAGTTCAATTCTTTAGCTTCAACACCCTGCATCTTGGAAACGAAACGTCTATTAACATAGTTTTATATGAATTACTCCCCTAATTTTTGTTCATATAATCTTTCTAGTGGTTAACTCTTTAGTATACACTCTACATTATGTGTCTGTATCAATACATATCATGCGTAGAGGGTGTAACACTACAACGTTCCAAAAGAAGGAGAATTTTTAGTTAAAGTAGTACTTAATTTATTATTTTAAATAATAAATCTCTCAAAAAGGTTATGGTTTGGTTTAAAAGTGAAGCACTTGGTATATACTTTTTGAATGAACTTTTTTTTATATGAATTTTAAAGAACATATTAAAATCATACTTATATTTTAAACAACCCCAATATTAGTAAACCGTCTTTGACATGAATGTGAGGTAAAAGTGTATTTTTTTCTATTATATTTCAGATTTTTCAAGAATCATCCAGAGTATCGGCAAATGTTCTCATTCAAAGATTTTCCAGATGAAGAGTGGATAGGGAACGAGACGTTCCTCAGTCATTCCAATAGATCCTTCGAAAGCCTTTCTTCTATGATATACTCCATAGGCAATCCGATTTTACTGAATTCGATTCTAACCAATATTAGGGAATTTCATGAAAAGAGAAATATAAAGGAAAAGCAGTTCATCGTAAGTTCCAATTTATATATTCAGAAAACTAGTAGAACTATATTACAGAGAGTTTTTTATACAAGATGTCCCTTAATTCGACTGATAAGACATCTTCCGGGGTTCCTTAATGAATTTTAACACAAACGGGTTACTGACTTACGAAGTTATGTTGGCAATGTTTTTAAATCGCATAATATTATATTATTTATCATACTTTTGCTGACGACACTTCTATACAGATTGTTCCACCGGGAACTGCGTCGATCGATATCTAGGAAAGTACTGTTTCGAAAAATTAAAAAATTTAGCAACATGGCAATGTCGCGGTGGGACACCCTGTATACATTTAAGTTATATTACTCTTTAATTTTACAGGATTTGAAAGAATCATTAATAAAAGCATCCTTTATCTTATTCGATGGAGAAGAAGACAAAATAGAAGTATTCAAGAAGGCTATAAATATAGTAATTGACATAATTCTGCAAGGATTTAATGATTTTAAACAGTAAGGAAACAAATTATTTAATTAGTTTTAAAATATTGTCATATTGAGAACTGTTGAAGAAAATTATAGAATTAAGATATGTTTACATTTTTTAATTACTTAATTAGCAATGATGTATGTATGTGTATTAATTTTTATAATTATACGCAATAGAGTCACACAAAATAAGTACTAATAGATTTGCTAGCAATGAACTAATTCGCAGATACAGCAAACGTATCAATCAAATATTTATCCGCGTTGATTTTTAAATTCAATGGATAAAAATTTATCAAGGTTGTGCACACAAGAGTTCAATGGTTTTATTTGCATATTGATTCAGGCGAGAGCAAGTCTTCTGACACCATTATAAGAGAGACTTATTGTTTATCTTAGCAAATGCGTAGCGACTCGGAAACGTTAACTTTGTTACACGTGGAACATGAAAAAAATTCATAAAACACTTTAAGGAGTTTGTGTACCGTGTAGGACTTCAAAGTATTTTTTTTGTGAAAATGAAAGGATCAAAATTCCTACGTTATTTAGATTTTTTCACATGGTTGGCAAGTAACGTCGAAGTCAGTATCTGTAAAAGGTATTTCAGTTCAGGAAAAAATTGTAAATATACAGCATGCCCATGAAGGGCGTTGAAAATAGGAACCAACTTTCCTAGCTTTCATTTTATGAAAAATGACATTCCTGTTTGCATTCAAATATACAAATATATAGTTTTAAGTGTACAAAATGTATAAATAGTTCATTATTTTCCAACGTTTAAGATATATACAGGGTGTTTTTGAATGGAGTAGCATAAATGACACCAGTGAATCTACATTTCAAAAGAACACGATCTGCAAAAAATCGCCTTAGTAAAATGTTCACCCCTGAAGAGATATGGGCCATCAAAGTTTCCAAAAAAATTATGAAAATTGGCTGTAATTTGAAAACCGAACGAGGTACAAATAACAAATTTTTTACAGGTTGTTTACTAATACAGATGCGAGTTTTCAACTATTTTTCGAAAATTTTAACCCCTCGAAAGGGGTTGAAATAACCACCCCTCAAGCCATTTTTTGCCATAACTTTTATATTTCGTAAAAACTCGATATCCAAAAATACGCATTAGATAAACTGGTTCTTTTAGAAACTTTTACCTCTCTAGCAATTTTCCTTTAAAACTTTTCGTTTATTAATAAAAAAATAAAATGTATTACCATTCACCTCACACCGTATATGATTGCAATCAATCAAAGAAAAACTAAGTGTGCTGCTGTCATGCCAGTTGTCACAATTAACTCTTCTGTAAGTTGTCACTGTTATCAGCTAAATACTTTTTGGGTGTAAATTAACAAGAATTATGCCAAATTTTACTAATGATGAATATGTGGACATGCTACAAGTGTTTTTTTCTACGATCGTGCAAAATTTACTACTTATTGCACTACCTACTGTGCCAAAAGTTTAACTTTTTTTACAGTAGTACAAAAAAAATATTGATTACAAGTTTAATCTAAGCATATCCATAAGTACCTAACGTCTGACATTGACAATTTGCGCAATTAATTTCCAGTTGTCAGTTAAAATTTTAATATTATGTAAAATACTGTTAAATAAAATTTGAAATAAAAACAATCGTAGAAAAAATGTTGCGTGCAACATGTGCAAAAAGCATATTTGTTGCACTTAACATGATTGCAGCTCTCAACTTCGTCTCGAGCTGCAAACTTCATGCATCGTACAACAAATACACACTCTTTACAGTAGTTGCACAAATAACTGTTTGAATGTCGCAGAAACTTTTATTAAATAGAAGTACAATGAAAACGAAACTAAGAAATAATTTATTATCAAAAAGAGAAAAAACAAAAAACTTAGTTAAAGGACATTTTCAAAATAATTGCCATTTCTTTCTAAACACAACCTAACACGTTTATCAAAGTTGTTACGGACTCGAGCAAAAATTATGGGATTGTTGCGAATCTCATCAGCCGCCGCGAATATTCTTTCCTGTAGCTCTTCAACACTGTCAACTGGGGTCGCATAAACAATACTTTTTATATGTCCCCAAAAGAAAAAATCCATGGGCGTTAGATCGGGAGAACGTGCAGGCCAAGAGATAGGTGCCTCATTGCCGCGACCTATCCAACGATTCGGGTAATTTAAATTAAGCCACCGCCTAACTACTACAGTGCTGTGAGCAGGAGCCCCGTCATGCATGTACCACATGGCCTGACGTACATTTAATGGTACTTCCTCCAGAAGTGGTGGTAGATGCTCATTTAAGAACTGCAAATATTCAACAGCACCAAGTCGATGAGGTAAAACAAAAGGGCCGACAAGCACATTTTCTACAATTCCTGCCCAAATGTTTAAACTAAAATTATGTTGAAATGTTGTCATAGATACTTCGTGAGGATTTTCATGAGCCCAGGAATGAAGATTGTGCATATTGGTTAAACCATGTCTTTGAAAAGTTGCTTCATCTGTGAAAAGTATCTTTGAGGCAAAATTCAAATTATTTCTTAGAATATTAAGATACGATTCGCAAAAAACAACTCGCTTATGCATGTCTGGTTCAAGTAGAGCTTGAACTGGCCGGTGGTGAAAAGGATATAATAAATTATCATGGACAATATTCCAAACAACACTATGGGACACATTTAAGTGCATTGCTGTTTTTCTCGTACTAGTCTGACGATTTTCGTCAAACTCTTCAAGTACTGCATCCTCAAGATAAATAGTACGAACAGTAGGTCTTCGGCCGGTACCCTCAATATGCGGCTGTATTTTTCCAGTTTCCCGAAGTCTTCGTTCTACCGCCGAAAAAGTTTGTCTGTGGGGAACTTGACGATTTGGATATCTCTCATTATACGCTCTTGTTGCCGCAGCACAGTTTTTGCGACATTCAAAATACACTTGTAGCATGTCCACATATTCATCATTAGTAAAATTTGGCATAATTCTTGTTAATTTACACCCAAAAAGTATTTAGCTGATAACAGTGACAACTTACAGAAGAGTTAATTGTGACAACTGGCATGACAGCAGCACACTTAGTTTTTCTTTGATTGATTGCAATCATATACGGTGTGAGGTGAATGGTAATACATTTTATTTTTTTATTAATAAACGAAAAGTTTTAAAGGAAAATTGCTAGAGAGGTAAAAGTTTCTAAAAGAACCAGTTTATCTAATGCGTATTTTTGGATATCGAGTTTTTACGAAATATAAAAGTTATGGCAAAAAATGGCTTGAGGGGTGGTTATTTCAACCCCTTTCGAGGGGTTAAAATTTTCGAAAAATAGTTGAAAACTCGCATCTGTATTAGTAAACAACCTGTAAAAAATTTGTTATTTGTACCTCGTTCGGTTTTCAAATTACAGCCAATTTTCATAATTTTTTTGGAAACTTTGATGGCCCATATCTCTTCAGGGGTGAACATTTTACTAAGGCGATTTTTTGCAGATCGTGTTCTTTTGAAATGTAGATTCACTGGTATCATTTATGCTACTCCATTCAAAAACACCCTGTATAGGGTGTTCCTTAACTGTTGTTAATCATTTTTTTACATAATTTTGATATCTTAGGAATGAATCTGCTTGGTCAAAATAATAATAATAATAAATGCAATGTATTTTTATTTATAAAAAAATAATTAGGTCTTGAAACGAACAAAAAATATATTTTCTGTTTAGGTAAAGTGCATTTTTCCTAAGATATTAAAAAACTTCATTAAGAGTTCCTACACCGTAAAAAAATTTCACACAAATTTCACTCAATTTTACTCAGTAATGTATCAGTTTCTGTCCACACCCGATTGAGTGAAATTTTCACTCTATTAGTATGAGTACAATTGAGTAAAACTATTACATAAAAAATGAGTGAGTTTTACTCAAATCCGAGTTACTGTTAACTGTTAATTGTTAATTGTACGACTTTTGACTATATTCTGAGTATATAAAACCAATTTAGAGTTGACTTTTTCTCTAATATGATTTAAATTTAACTATTATTGAGTCATTTTTTTACTCAGACTTGGTTTTTAATTAACTAAATATTAAGTGTAAAAATAAATCACTCATAAGTGATTAAATTAGGATATACAGTGTTGAAATTAATTCACTTCGCGGGGCCTCCTCCTGTCCTGGCTGAGAGTCGTAATCTGAGACCCGCCAGCTCAGACACGCTCCCGCCGGCTAAGGCCTGTTCTCCTGGCGATCACGCTTTTCTGGAACATCTAACGGGCCCCTATCAACTGTGGTCAAGATTAAAGAAGCAATATGTAAGTGGTGCCATCTTCACAGCGCCATTCAAATTACTCGAAATTGATATACATTTACACTCACTCAGTAATGAGGACATTTACTGTGATTTAGGTACCAAATACGAGTTTACCTGAAGAATTTATTTAAGGAGATTTATATTTGAGTCAAAGTACTCAGTTTTAGTTTAAATATAAATGAGTTCAAAATGCCCAATATTGAGTGAATATGTACTCAATAAATAATTTAACTCAATGGACTCACTCCGAACCTTTATTGCTTTCACTTACACCGATTTTTTTACAGGGTACGTTCCAGATTTGAAAGCATTCAGCCTATTTTGCCCTTTTCAATAGAACATAAAAAATATGCATGAATGGATATCAATTAGTTAAAATCATGTAATTACTCACTACGCTATCGAGAAATTACCATGTATAATTTGATTATTACACTGCAATATTCCTGAGCAGTAAAAGTTGTTACTCTTTCAATCTCAGTGTCAATTTAATATGCGAGGTGATTCCTAAATAGTGTTATAATATTTTCATAGCGTTAAAATAAATATTTTTTCAAACATCATTTCTCAAAAAAAAAGATTGTCATATAAAAAAAATATGATATGCATCAACTTACACGTAAACCACTTTTTTAAGTGCAGTATCCTTTTTTTGGTATCCTTGATTCAATGTTCTTTAAAAAATGCTCAAAATTGAAAAGTCTTAATAACATTTGGTAAATCGCAACGAGCTTATTTCTCCCTTGTTTGTGATTTTCACCATTCAACACTGTTTACCCCATAATTAATATGTATGTATGTAATATGTACAGGGTGATTCATTAACAATGGGAAAGTCGAAAGCTGAAGATACTACACGTGAAATGGTAACCATTGGCGCAAACATGCCTTATACGAAAGTTGATAGTTTCGGAAATACAGGGTGTTGAAAGTTAAAATTTTAAATTGTTTTTTGCGATTATTTTGAAAATATGTAGGTTAGGAACTCGAAAATTTGTGAAACTATATTTTTTTTAGACGACGAATAAGATGCGTGTTGTAATTTCAGCATTGCTCATAGAGGGCGCCACTTACGACCAATTTTACCGAAAATTTAGTTAATAACTTTTTACCCTGTATATTTAACATGAAACTTGATTCAAAACCTGAAAGAGCTATCATTTTTCCATTAATTATGTACTCTTGTTTCATTTCGGTATCTCGATCCGTTTTCGAGAAAAATCGATTTAACGAACACTATGTTTTGATAATATGAGAAATTAAAAGCGAAACAAACCAAGTGTTTCTTCGTGTTATTACAACAATTAACAATAAAACAAATAAAATACGTAATTATGATTTAAAGTAATTGTTCGAAGAATCCACCGTTGACACTGATACACTTTACACGTTTTCTGAGAGATCTTCGAGTTTGAAACAACATATTGGGATTGCGTCTGACTTCGTTGGCAGCGATTTGTATTCTTTGCCACAACTCTTCACACGAGCCAATAGATTCTTTGTAAACTATATCTTTCATTCGAGACCAAATAGAAAAATCAAGAGGATTGAAGTCCGGACTTCTGGATGGCCAAGCAAAAATGCTTACATGGCCAATCCAGCGATTTGGAAAAACTGCATCTAAATATGCACGCACTGGCCAAGAAAAATGCGGTGGAGCTCCGTCGTGCATGAACCACATGTCTCTTCTTAAATAAAGTGGAACTTCTTCAAGCCGTGGAAGCATTTTTACTTGGCCACCCAGAAGTCCGGACTTCAATCCTCTTCATTTTTCTATTTGGAAGAATCTATTGGTTCGTGTGAAGAGTTGTGGCAAAGAATACAAATCGCTGCCAACGAAGTCAAACGCAATCCCAATATGTTGTTTCAAACTCGAAGATCTCTCAGAAAACGTTGTGTAAAGTGTGTAAATGTCAACGGTGGATTCTTCGAACACTGACTTTAAATCATTATTACGAATTTCATTTGTTTTATTGTTAATTGTTGTAATAACACGAAGAAACACTTGGTTTGTTTCGCTTTTAATTTCTCGTATTATCAAAACATAGTGTTCGTTAAATCGATTTTTCTCGAAAACGGATCGAGATACCGAAATGAAACAAGAATACACAATTAATGGAAAAATGATTGCTCTTTCAGGTTTTGAATCAAGTTTCATGTTAGACATACAGGGTAAAAAGTTATTAACTAAATTTTCGGTAAAATTGGTCGTAAGTGGCGCCCTCTATGAGCAATGCTGAAATTACAACACGCATCTTATTCGTCGCCTAAAAAAATATAGTTTCACAAATTTTCAAGTTCCTAACCTACATATTTTCAAAATAATCGCAAAAAACGATTTAAATTTAGCTTTCAACACCCTGTATTTCCGAAACTATCAACTTTCGGAAAAGGCATGTTTGCGCCAATGGTCACTATTCCACGTGTAGTATCTTCAGCTTTCGATGTTCCCATTGTTAATGAATCACCCTGTATATTAGGAGGGGCTTTCGTTTTGTCAAAAATAGTACCTATTAGCAACTAATATCAGTTCAGGGTAACTCTAAGTTGCTATTAGCTACTAATAGCTACTATATTTGCCAAATCGAAAGGCCCTCAGATGTACTGAAATGCTTAATAGAGGTCGGATTTTATCAGTCAGAAAAAGATGCGCTTAAATGTGTATTAAAACATTCACGGAGTTCTGTAATAATTATATAACATTCTGTTACAATAATACGTCAATGAGCTATTAACGGATTTAACTAGAAAAAATAGTTATTACAAAAGTAGAGAAGTTAATGATCATCTTCTCAAAAGTGATTCTGTTCTCACTGCAAGTCGCGATAAGGTTCTGCACGTGGCGCAGTTGCATATCTTTACGAAACACCAAATTTCAGTACCGTTACTTTTAGAAGAATTTATTTGCTTAATTTCTTTACAAAGACCGGTTTGAATTTTTTACAAGTACTTTGTAACTATTTAAAAAATGGAATTGGAAAAAAAAACTCTCGTTTTAAGTAGTTCCATATATATTGTCGTATTACCAGTACCGAATTGGAAAATTCACCATACCTTTCATTCTGAACCATAAAGCCGGAAAAATCTGCCCTATATCAAATAGACCGTAACTAGAGCAAAAAACTATGTCCTAAAGGACCCGTAGCTATAGCGCGGCACTCCAAAGAGCGACAGTATTTATCTCACTTTGTAAAATTTCGCCGTCGCGTTCAAAACCGTTCCAAGCAGCTCTAGATCGCTATCCAAAGTTCCCGCCGTCGCGTCGTCGCGTCGCGTCCCGCCGCTCTAATAAGCCAAAAACGCTCTGTTGCAGCAGTCAACATTCCCAACGACGCGAAATAAGGGCGACGAAGCCATTCCGGGTTCGAATTTCGGAGATCCAAAATTCTCCGAAACTCGAACTTGGTGGCTTTGTCATAATAACAACTATAAAGCAATAGAGGCCAACCCAGATGGATGCCATATTTCAGGAGTTCAAACATGGAGGGCAGAGCCACGCAGTGGGAATGGTGCCGCGCAAGAGAGCCACCAGCGGAGGTGTCTATACGTGTGATCGAACGTTAACCCTGGATATCGACAGTTGGGACGGAAGCCTTGCCAGAATTTGTACTCGAAGGAAATTTTGCTTGACAGAATCAGAATTTTATATATTATTTATTTTAGCAATTAGTTTTATCTCTACTTCATCGAGCCCCTCAATATTCCATTATCTGTTTGGGCATTGGAAGAACAGACACCTTTAATTGCGGCAATAAAAGTAACTCAGTTTTATTCCTCGGTGCCACGCCCTAATGACTGGATGATAATTTGATTCCATATTATGTCTGTTATCCTACTATAAACATAACAATAACTAATTCTTATAAATCACCCAATATATTGGGCGTCTTATATTTATTACTGCACAACACAAAATTGTTATTCTTGAAGAACATGTTCAATGTATCAGCTTACTATATATCACAGTTCTCTTGGCTTCAGTTAAGAACTATTAAGTAGTGCCCAATTAAATATGTCGACATTGAATAAAAATATTTCCTAATACCTGGTTTACATTGCCAATTTATTCATGAATTAATTCATCAAGACGCTTCGTGAGGAAATTGGGCAAGTGTAATGCACCGAATCTGCTGTCAAATAACTTCATGAATTTATTCATAAAGTTCATCACAAATTAGAACATGTTCTAATTTACGTGAATTTATTTATGAAATTCAGAAGTACCAACAAAAATATTGAGGATAAGTTATTTGTTTACATATTTACTTCAGCACGTTTTTATAAAGAGTGATACATGAACTGGTAAATTATAATTACAATTTTTTTTCATGTTATCTAATTAAAAAAATAATCTCAACTTATTCATGAAAATGTATTAATTTTCAGTTTGTCTTTATTTATTGTTTCAAAGAAATTCACAAAGTTTAAAATAATGTAAAACCGAACCCTTTATGAATAAATTGATGAATTAATTCATGAAAAACTTCGTGAATTAATTGTGAATAAATTCGCAATGTAAAACAAGTATAATAGTGTAAAATATACAGGGTGGCCCAATTACAACAGTCCACCTGACATATTTTCAATGCAAAATATTTTTCCGAAAACCCCCGAAACAGGTTAATGTTGCTTTCAAGGGGGACATATTTTGTTCATAAATTCATGGATGTAGGGTCATTCCCTGAAACGAAAGTTATTTTTTTCGATTTATTTCACCGACATTTCCAACAGGTTTTTTACATTAATTTTATGACAGAACAAACAAATTTCAGCGCCTTTGTAAAGAGAATTGAAATACATCCATGCATTTATGATCAAAAGATGCCCCCCTTGAAAATTCACCTGTTTCGGAGGTTTCCGGTAAAATCTGTTGCATTGAAAATATTTCAGGTGGGCTGCTTTAATTGAATCACCCTGTATGTAAAAGCCATACGTCATCAGAACTTCTATGTTTTCCTGACAACCATATGAAAATTAATATCGTGACTCACCTGGAAGGGCAGCCAGAGGCCCAGAAACAATCCCGCCGTAATAGCCAGCGCCAGGCCGTACCTAGGGGGTCCCCCAGCAGACGCGCCGCCGCCACCGGTCGGCGGCGAGTGCTGCAGCGTGTGGGAGTGTCGCACTTCGGAGCGAATAGCACGCGCGTGGCCTCGCGCCACCAGGTAGATGTAACCGTAGCAGACCACCAAGATCAAGGCGCTGGGTCCGTATACGGCGCAGAACATGAATAGTTGTACAGGCTTCGCCACCAGGTCGCCAAAGGAGCAGTCGCCCGTGCTACTGTAACAAAAAGGAGAAGGCAATGAAGTGAGTTAATTTTGGGGAAGTAGTAGTAATTTTGTAAAGCTCTTTCCTATTACAAAACTTGAGATTCACGCTAGTTCTAGTTAATCGAAAGCAGAATAATGACAGATTGATTTATTAGCACAATTAATTGGGTCTTTAAATGGCAATTTTGGTCAACTTGCCTAAATTTTTGATACCTGTAAGTTAGTCAGAACTTATTAAAAAATTAATTGGGATAGATGGGGCATGAGAAATGGAGTCAGTTTGGTAAAAAAAATTTGTAAAATCCTTATAGTTTCCGAAAAAAAAAATTACTGAAGTTGTAGTACTTTCAACCATTCCATAGCTGGACAACTGTAGTCTCTAGAGTCATTTCTAATACGCGTGGAGAGCCACGTGGCCTCAGCGACTCAGAACACTGAAATCCGATTTACAATCGTCGTTGCGATAGTGTTTACAATAGTTTTTTAATAGTTAATGTCAAAAATGGCTTGCGTGTATAGCAACTTGGAGTTAATGAATATCGTTTTAATTTATGGTGAAACAAGACAACATTTGTATTATGGTGAAGTATTTGTGTTATGGTGAAGCAAAGAAGAGAAGGTAATGAAGTGAGTTAATTTTGGGGAAGTAGTAGGAATTGTAGGGTTCTTTCCCAATACAAAGCTTGAGATTCACGCTAGTTGTAGTCAATCGAAAACAGAGTAATGACAGATTGATTTATTAGTCCAATTAATTGGGTCTTTAATGGCAATTTTGGTCAACTTGCCTAAATTTTTAATACCTATCAGTTAGTTTCAGATATAGTGATTCACAACTTATTAAAAAAAAAAATTGGAGTCATTATGGTAAAAAAAATTTTGTAAAATCCTTTAGTATAGTTTCCGAGAAAAAAATTATTGAAGTTGTAGTACTTACAACTATTCCATAGCTGGATAATTGTAATCTCTAGCGTTATTCGTAATACGCGTGGAGGGCCACGTGGCCTCAGCGACTCAGAATACTGACATCCGATTTACAACCGTCGTTGCGATAGTGTTTACAATAGTTTTTTTAGTAGTTAGTGTTGTGATGTACTTTCGAGGTTCGGTCTCAGACGCCGAACTAGTACAGTCACAGTCCGGGTTCACTCGGTGGAGAAGTGTTTTCCAAGGTTCGGGAATATTACAAGACTTGGTATCAATAAAACTTTTATTTTCTAAAATAAATCGCAGTCTATAAACACATATAATATTAACAATAATACCCTACCCATATAAATAACAAAAACATCGGGATACCTATTGTCACGAAGGCAATACGGATGTCCTGACGGTGACAACGCCGAGTGTCGCGGAAAGACCTGCTAAACACCCGGAGTCGGCCGCGAGGTAGACGTCAGGTACCGCGGAAAGACCTGCTAAGTACCCGGAGTCGGAGTCCAGGTGTGTACCTTACCTTGAGCGCCGCGGAAGAGACCTGCTAAACGCTCTGGTTAGGACACCCAGAGGAGGGTTGAGTGCCGTGGAAAGACCTACTAAGCACTGCCTGGTGTAGGTGACTCCGTTGCTTTTATACAGAACGGCTGGTAGTGCCGTGTGCAACTTCAGCCGTTGAAACGGCGACTTCGTGGGCCGTGTGCAAAATCGCGGTGCGCCAAACAATTATAATACAGCGGGAGCAAAATAAAATAAGATCATTACTAAAATATAAATGAAATCCCGAAAATAAAAAAAGGTTCATTACAGTGTCAAAAATGGCTTGAATGTATAGCAACTCGGAGTTAATGAATATCGCTTTAATTTACGGTGAAGCAAGACAACATTTGTGTTATGGTGAAGTGAAGCAAGACATTTTTTGTGTTAGTTCGTAGAAACTATGTAAGACGGGTCCAAATGTGTTTACATGTCGGTGGACAACATTTTGAACAGCTGTTGTAACATCAGGTATGTCAAATTATTTTATTAAGTAAAATCACAAATTAATTTTATTAATTAGTATTAACAATATCGGCAGAAGCAGTTGAATTTGCCGATATAAAATAGGTGCTATAAAACTATATTTATTTCTTTTCTTGCGAAAGTTTTTATCCGTTTTTATCACACTTTGCCGCCATGCCGGCCGCATTGTGCGAGGTCAGATTTTACAGTGAACCAGTTTCCAGTGCCATGACGATGTACAAAAGAAATCGCTGATAACAGGTAAGGAACTGTGCTCTGCAACAGAGCGACGAGAGCTGGATCACTTGGCTGTATCACATTTATATCCCAAGAATTAGTTGCCCAAGTGTGCGAGGCAGTGTTTTTGGTCATTGTTCCCGGATTAGGGCTATTAATGGATTGGGAATTTAATTACACCGACAAATACCCTTAATGCAGGAATATACTTAAATATACAATGATTGATGAAGATATTAGAACATAGATCTGGTCAGAGCATATATCAGTGGCAGTTATCTCTACGTTATCTGTGATGAATGAATAATACGATTGAGTTTTGCCGGCATACATCATTTTAGAATAGACCTTTTTAGTAGTGACGTCACATACGTCAAATAATAGGCAACCCCATATTACACATTGTCGTGAAGAATTTCTCAGTATTTTTACTAGATCGAGTTTCGACCTTATGTACTTTTGACATAAGTGCCAAATCTTCTTTGGCATGACCTTAAATATCGCGATATTCGGGCAATATTATAAATATTTAAGAAGTTTCAAACCCTAAATAACACACTAAAAGAATTATAGCATTTATATTTTTAAATTTATAGAACAATATTGATTTTTATAGTAATTCATAAATTAAAATTACTGAGCATGGGCATTAAAGATAATTTGATGCAAGCGAAGTAGCCTTGCAACAGGATACCATTCAAGAAAAGCTTGGTTCTCGTTAAGAGTACGGCTATAACTTGAAGAACAAAAAACACTCGATAAACAGACTGACACATCAGAGCACCAAGAAAAACAATAAAAAATACCTGGTAGAACTAGAAAATGCCAAGATTAAACAAAAGAATAGAAAAGACGCTAATGATGACAACGACTATACACCGTGTCCACCTAGTGCGCGTAAGTCCAATATCTAGGTTAATAAAAGATATAACTTAATTTTTTTTCTACAGAGTTGCCTACTTTCCCGAGCTGCACAAAATGAAAATATATTTGCATATACAGGATCTTCAGTTTTTCCTGGGCAGGTGCCAACTTAATTTTTTTAAATGGAAACCTATATTTTTTATGGCATTATCGAATTCTACGTGAAAAATTAACGGGACTTTGTGTTATGATCCCTATTAAAATATTGATAGTTTTCGAGATAATCGACTTTTCATTTTTTTTTCTTGTTTCGTCACTTCTAGTAGTAGACATAATTATAATTGTATGACAGCTAGAAATTATTATTTTTTTCATGAACTGTAGAGTGAAGATGGCTTTTTTAAAAAACGTATCAAAAGTTGACATGCCATATACAGGGGGCAAAAAAAAATCGTGCCAAACCTGATAATTTAAAATTTGAAAAATCTCGACTTTTTTAAATAGAACACCCTGTGTTTTATGATTTCATTAGATGCCTTTCTGTAGACTTTACAATTTTTAATAGCTTTCCCTATACCTAAGTTGCGTAATTTTTGCAAAAAAACATTTTTATGTAAAATACCGGATTTGCGCCGTTCCTTTGTCGGGAAAAATATTGTAAGGATATTTATTTTTTTTAAATTTATTAGTTAATCATTGAAAAATTTAAATATTTGAGTTTAATAAATAAGTCTTTATGGAAAGTTACCATTTATTTGTAAATAAAATAAAAAAAACATAAAATCGCGACAAGTAATTAAGAATTAGCAAAACAGTGGGAATCTCTGTAAATTTGGATTATTTGCTTTGTAAATACGTGCTGCTAGCAAACATTTCTCATATTTATAGGGAATATGGTATAGGGAAAGCTATTAAAAAATTATAGGGTCTACAGAAAGGCATCTAATGAAATCATAAAACACAGGGTGTTCTATTTGAAAAAGTCGAGATTTTTCAAATTTTAAATTATCAGGTTTGGCACGATTCTTTTGCCCCCTGTATATCGCAGTTCAACTTTTGATACGTTTTTTGAAAGAGCCATCTTCACTCTACAGTTCCTGAAAAAAAAAAATTCTAGCTGTCATACAATTATAATTATGTCCACTACTAGAAGTGACGAAACATAAGAAAAAAAATGAAAAGTCGATTATCTCGAAAACTATCAATATTTTAATAGGGATCATAACACAAAGTCCCGTTAATTTTTCACGTAGAATTCGATAATGCCATAAAAAATATAGGTTTCCTTTAAAAAAATTAAGTTGGTACCTGCCCAGGGAAAACTGAACACTCTGTATATGCAAATATATTTTCATTTTGTGCAGCTGGGGAAAGTAGGCAACTCTGTAGAAAAAAAAATTAAGTTATATCTTTTATTGGACTTACGCGCACTAGGTGGACACGGTGTATAACAACAAGATCTCACCTGCGTATAAGGCTATTCTTTACGAGCATGCGCATTAGGAATAACACAGCTAATGTTAAATTTTTACTTTATTTAAATTTAACAAAATTATTTTATATAGTTTTTGTAAGTTTTAAGCACATTAATAGTGTATCTATTTTACGAAACACGTATTAGCTCTTCTCAAATACTTCTAAATCCTTGTTAAAATAAGTAAATATGAAATTGTTCAATTCCATAGTATCTATATAAATAGTAAACAAGGGTCAGATTCAGTAGCAAGTCCTTGTACCCGTTTTGTCGCCGCGCTATTACTCGCTAAGTCTTCAGTGGCACACAAGTGGTTTTCAAAAATTGATAACGATTTTTTTCGGACAATTTGTGAACCACATTATATTGTAAGATGGTATGAAATTTGATAATCAACCCCTGTCAATCCCTAACTAAAAATTTGGTAGAAGAGTCAAATTATATTGTGAAATATATGTTTATTCCCCATGTAGTTATGCTCTTTTTTTGGAATCCATGAATTAATTTCTCTTAACTTTTATTTATTAGTATAGTTATTTTAAAATCAAACAGAATTTCCCGAACATTAACAGTTTGATTTAAAAAATATATGGTTTTCAGGTACTGAAAACACTTTTTCGGTGAAATATCATTTGATCAATCTTCGCAAGGAAAAGGTGAATGTGATAAAGTTATTTTTCAAATCAGAATGTAGCTTCATCAAAATAAAAATTGACTTCTCTTGACAATTAAAAAAAACACTCTGTTTAAACTTATAGACAGTTAAGTTGCAATTGTAACAAGATATAAAGTCTCTAGAAATACCAAGTTTATGCAGCACTCTATGCATATACAAAGTATAACGGAATTCCCCTATAGGTTGCGAAGTTGAGAAAAGTAAGCAGAAGGTAAACTCTGTAGTTGAATAAACTTTAGTAAGGATAACATAAAGAAGCAGCTTATGGTATCAAAACCCTCTAGTAGCAGATGGAAAGAAAAAAAATGTTACAAATATTTTTATAGAAATTGGAGAAGTATAGGTACTATTGAGCACAGTGAATATTCTTAAAATAAGAAAAGAATGGTGTATTGAAAAATAAACTGGCATAATTCAGGAATTGGTAGGTTATAAAACAATAAGGAAATTCTTTTATTTCTCCATTGTCTTGTTTTTCACCACAGCAATAGAATCTACATCAAATAATATTCCTGACCTTCAAATAGCGTAATAAGAAAATATAGTCGGAATAGAGCTACGAATTTAAGTCTTGATATTCTGATAATTGTAAGCAAATATTTCGATTTTATTTAAATCTTCTTTAGAGCTGTAAATAATAATAATTTATAAGAATATGTATTTAGAAAATAATTTAAAGAAATATTAAATCATTTTACAAAATAATTTACATCATATAATTTTCGTGCAATTCAAATAGCGAATATGTATGGACGGAATAACGAAGAAAGAAGAATCCTGATTTTCTCGCTAAGCTAATATTTCGTTTTTTTTAATCTTTATCAGGGCTGTAAATAATAATAAAAAGACAATAATATACGTAGGACATAATTAAAAAATATTAAAACAATATTTAAAACATATTCCAATATTTAATGAAACAAAGGTTAAATTGGAAATGTAAAAAGTAAATATAGTAATCTGATTGGTTAAATTAAAAAGAATAAGTTAAGAAAAATTGTATTTTAAAATAAGAGTGCAGTGCAGTGGCAATCAAGGAGACAAAAATAATAATAATAAATAAGATAATTGTCAAAACAGAAAAGGAAGATTGAATAAGAAAAAGTTAAATAAATTAAAGAAGACGAACGGAAAAGAACACGAAGCTGATAGTGAAAATCAGTTGCTGAAAAAAAAAAAGAAAATTTACTTAAGGAATAAGGAGAATACAAAATTATTGTTTATCGTGCAGAAAACTATAAAGGAAAGAAGATAACAACAGTGAAAATTAAAATTAGAGAAAAATTGTGTTAGAAGAAAGAATGAAGGTGTACTCGAAGTTTGACAGATAACTAAAGAGTAATAATCCAATAGTCATATTAGTAAAATTATTTGAATTATCGTATCTAGTAATAAAGGAGAGTCCCGAAGTTGCAGCCAGCGATACAAGAGACAGAGAAAGGAACAAATTGACAAAAAGGAGAGAGTGAGTGGACGAAAAGAAGGAAGAAGACAGGAGAGAAATAGCAGAAAGAAAATTACTACTAAGAAATCGTGGACATTAAAAGAATGAAAGGACAATAGATAAGTAAATGTTAGTTTGTTGAATAAAAGAGTAGAAATAAGTTATCGCAGGATAAATAGCGACATTCTTAAAAGATTATGAATTTATAATTTATTATGTCAATATAAAAATTTAAACATAGATTACAACAATACTATTTAATTTTTTTTAACAAAATTAATTACAAGTAAAACCTATTTTGTGAACTGACTACTGAAATAAGACCTCATGTTCTGTTAAATTTAATGTCCACTATTTACACAAAATTGACATAAGTAATCTGATTGTCATTAAAAGTATCAAACGTAAAATAGAATCCCATTTTGAATGAAGAATACTTTATAATAAAAAATATTATAATTTTTTTTTAAATTTACAATTTATATTTCAAAATCAAATTGAGTGATAACAAATAAAAAGCTAGCCTGGTAAGTAATTAAAATATATTTTCTAAAAATAATATTCAAAATTTATAATATTTCCACTGACGCTAAAAACTAATTATCTTGAATTGAGCATCATAATATATACCTAATTCTTCTGTTCGTGTATATGTCACTGAAGTTCTCCTAAACGGTTGGACCGATTTTGATGAAATTTTTTGTGCGTACAAGAGGATTTGAGAATGATTTAGATTCACAATTCGATCCGATAGATACTGTTTTTTCGGATTTAAAACGTTTGAACAGGACAACGTCTGTCGGATCCGCTAGTTTTCTTATACAGGGTGTTTCATAATTAGCTGCCAACCCTGAACAGGCCGATTCTATGATCAAAACTAAGTAAAAAAGTTTATATGAACATGGGTCCGGAAATTCTTCCTAAGGGCACAGGGACCCATTGAAGAGGGAGGAATGGAAATCATTTTTTTGCAATATCTCTCAATCGCGTTGTGATAAATGAATGAAATTTGGTATACACAGCTAAATTTTGATGAGCAATTTGATGGACTAATCCATTTATTTCCACAAGGTCCATTGGGGTGGGTACGGGGGGGCCCTTGGTACTTTGCGTGTGTAACTTTTTCATCTTTGACTTTTTAACAAATTGGACAGCAAATTCCGTTTTCCCGAACTGTTTTACGTTAAAAAGGTACTCTTGTTTCAAATCGTTATCTTTAACGGTTTCTGAGAAAATCGCTCTTGAATTAATCCCACTTTGGTCAATTTCATAGTAATTTAAACAAAAAAAATTTTTTTGTTTAAATTTAATCTAATTTTAATAAAAAAATAATAATAAAAAATTAAATTAAATAAAAATTAATCCTTTAAATGGAAAAGAGAGGAAAGGAAAATTATTATTATTATTTTTTGTTTAAATTACTATGAAATTGACCAAAGTGGGATTAATTCAAGAGCGATTTTCTCAGAAACCGTTAAAGATAACGATTTGAAACAAGAGTACCTTTTTAACGTAAAACAGTTCGGGAAAACGGAATTTGCTGTCCAATTTGTTAAAAAGTCAAAGATGAAAAAGTTACACACGCAAAGTACCAAGGGCCCCCCCGTACCCACCCCAATGGACCTTGTGGAAATAAATGGATTAGTCCATCAAATTGCTCATCAAAATTTAGCTGTGTATACCAAATTTCATTCATTTATCACAACGCGATTGAGAGATATTGCAAAAAAATGATTTCCATTCCTCCCTCTTCAATGGGTCCCTGTGCCCTTAGGAAGCATTTCCGGACCCATGTTCATATGAACTTTTTTACTTAGTTTTGATCATAGAATCGGCCTGTTCAGGGTTGGCAGCTAATTATGAGACACCCTGTATTTAAATACAATTTATTTATTTAACGATCTTGCGTTAACTCAGTTTCACTGTTATTTTCTATTTCTCCATACAGGAATGGATTATAGATTTCAAAATAATAAGAAAGAATGCAAATGCAATTTTAATTTGTTTTCAAGTTATAGCATAATTACAAATTTAAAAAAATTGAAATCAAAGTATGTCATGTTTCAAATTCAAAAGTAGGATATTTGCCAGTGTTATTTTATGTTGCAATAGTTTAACATTTCATTATACGTTTGTACGATACAAAATGCCAAGAACTTATTTAAATTTGGAGTATGTAAATATGGTGTTTGTTTATGGTTTTTGTAATGCTGCTGTTGAAGAATATCACAAAAAAAAAACGGAAACTTGTATAACATTGCTTGTATAACATTTGAACGAGCTCATCGATATGGTTGAGAAGAAGTAGAAAATATTCTGTGTCTAGCAGAAGATGATGCAGCTACCAGCTCACGAGGAATTGCTACTCAATTGGGCATTCCACAAAAAATAATAATAAAACCCTCGACGAGCAAGGCTTATATCCGTACTATGTACATAGTGTACAACACCTACAACCGGAAGATTATGATAAGCGTATCGAGTTTTATCGATCGATCAGTAATAATCATCTTGTTGTATCTCGCATACTTTTTACTGATGAAGCAGTATTCACCTGTGGCAGCACCACTCGAAAGTAATTTTCAGCAACCGAAAGTTATTTAACTGGTCGTTTCATTCTGGAGAGTCAATTGACAGGAGACCACTACATAAATTTTATACAAAATAAATCACAAGTACTACTAGAGGATGTTCCTATAAATATGAGAAAGCGAATGTACTGCAGTGGTCCTATTAATTCGGCCACCATGATCTCCAGCCTCCCACATCACTAGATTACTATTTACGGGGCTGTTCAAAAATCAAGTGTACAAAGTTAGAGTGAACACTCGGGAGGCATCAATACTGCAGCACTTATTAAATAAAGACATGCAGCAATTAGGAGAACTACAAGTGTATAGAGATCAATGGTGGTGATTTTGAACATTTAATCAAGGAACCCTATCATTAATAGAATATCAATATTAATATTTTTTTTAGATTATTTTTTATTGAAATGTACGACATAGCTTGAAAACAAATCACAACAACATTTGAGATTTTCTTATTATTTTGACATGTAGAATCCATTGCTGGAGTTTGGTACGATCCTCCCGACTCACCCTGTATATGTCTTTGCTCAGAATTGGTACTGAGTAAGATCGCAGCTAACAATCTCTAGAAAACTAACGAAACTAAGGAAAGTATTCTTAAAAACCTCCACATAACATTGTATTATGAAAAGAAAGAACCAAACTTTAATTTAAAAAAAATAATCCTTAGAGCACTATGTATTTCAAAAACAAAAGATAACAATCATCTTACTCTTTTCCCAAGCGTGATTGCAAATTTTTGTCTTTGTCTATTCTAGTATTTACAGGTCGAGAGGTCTCTCCAACAAAATGTTTATTGCATTAATTGGGAAAGCAGCCATATAAACCAATGGGATTCGACTAAAATTTTGGAAAAGGAAAATAATGCCGTTCAAAGAAAATTAAAACAGACGGCAATCATTGTTGGCTACAAATACTAAAAGATGAAATAATAGAATAAATATTAAATGAAATCTCTAGCTATAGAAACAGACAGAAATAAACAAAAAATTTCAAAGGTAACTAAAACGGAAAGACATAAGTTCAGAAGACGAAAACATAAATCGAACAGTTAATAACTTTTTTTAGAAATTACAAGCATTTTAAAAAACATGATTTCATGTTTCAATGAAAGTAGCCTGATGGTGGTTGCTATAACAATAAATTATTATTTGCGTTTAAAGTTTAAATATTAGCTAACCTTTATTAATCAAATTAACAAATCTATAAAAATAGTTTAAAATATCCACCCTCGGCTTGAATGCAAACGTCACATCGGCGAACTAAAAATTCCGTCACTGGACGAATAAGATTTGGATCATTGCTTATCTGGTTAACTGCATCCTGAATTCTTTCAAGTAACTGCTGACGGGTGTGCTTCATATGTCCCCATAAATAAAAGTCCAAAAGATTTAGATCTACGAAACGCGGTGGCCATGCTATTGGACCTTGTTGACCTATCTATTTATTTGGGAAATGATCATTTATTTAACCCAAGCAGTTACTTGTCTCCCTCTATGTGGTGGTGCACCTTCATGTTGATACCAGATATTTTGAATGAAATCAAAAAGGTTGTTTTCCAAGAACATTCTATACAGATCTGCATTTAAACAATCATTTAAAACATGTACAATAATTGTTGAAAATGCTAACCCAAACATTGACACTGAAATGTTGCTGAAATCGTCTTGATCTAATTGTATGCGGACTTTGTAATGCACAAAGATGTTCATTATGATTATCATTTATGCTGTCCCTACTGAAACACGCTTCATCACAGACCACATGATAAGCGAAATAAATCATTTTATGCATGTTGGACAAAATTCTAACCTCTGAGGAGCATCTTCTGCATGTAACGCTTGTACATTTTGGCGATGACAAGAATGTAACATTTCTCTATTCAATACCATACAAAATTCGATGATAAATAAAGATTATTTGCTATACGGCGAACACTAATTGTCAATGACAGCATCTGTATTATATCTGCTCCAATTTGTACATTTACTTCAGTAGGATGAATGGCCTTTTTTTGGAGCGGAGTAACCTTCTTCTCGAAGTCTAAGAAATGATACACTTAAGACTGTGTGTGTAAGTTGATGTCTATTTGGATATCTTCATCGGTATTCTCTGCTTGTCTTGGAATACCTATATACAAAGACAATATCATATAAATAAATGCATTTTTTATTTAGCACTTTAACGCTGTGTCAAACGTTTAAATAAAATAACACAATTAATAATTATTATTGTTTTAGCAACCATCATTTTTATTTATCGGGTTACTTTGATTAGTTTGATTAGAATATGAAATATATTTTTTAAAATGCTTTTGTAACTTCCATACAAGAACGAATCGGACCTATGTTCATAGTAGATAAAATGTTTGAAATTGACCATCTGTCAAAGTTTGTCATAGACCATGTATAAAGTGATGTGATACTTGTGTAGACATTTGTATTTTGTTTTTATCTTCATAACGTTTTTAAATCTTTCCTCATAAGTGTATATAAGATATTGAATATTCTTATAGTATTTATGAGCCATAATTACATTCAACATTCTGTAACACGAAACACTAAGCAGACAGGACAATCGGGTTCATAGACCCTCCAGTATATCGATTCGACCCCATAAATATCGAAATATGAAGTTCTCAGTCCCGACCGAGCAGGTTCTCATTAACGCCAAATTAAAATGAACTCTTCCCAAATTAATCCAGACAACTTCCTCTGACCCTTTGGCCTCGGAACGGTCACACACGTAGATTATGGAGAAATTAAAAGCGGGTTGTTGGTGTAGCCGGCGAAATAAACGCAAATTATGCGGGCCGTCGTAATCCCTCGCTGTAAAACTTGTAGATCACCCCTGAGGTTGTCCTTACCGCGGTTAAGACCGTGAGATTATACGAAGAGGGTGATTTATATTCATTGACGGCGAAAATTACGTTCTTCTCAAACAGCTTCCTCGTTAAAAAGCCCTTGAATAAAATACGATTCAACTTCTGAAAATAAGAATTATGCGGTGAATGCGATAACAGAGCCACACACAAAAAAAATTCTGTACCTGGGACATGAGTACATAGATTCTGCGTATTTTCTAATGCTGAATCCGAATCGGCAGAAATATACAGGGTATTAGAAGTTTGACTGCCTCAATTTTAACAAAGGATAGAATACATTAAAATAAACAAAAAAACCTTATATGACATGGGTCCTAAACTCAACCATTTCCGAGAAAAAAATTATCACGAGGTATTAAGCTGTCCAGCAATACGTAATTCAGTTGGTGTTGCTATCTGGAATTGGACCGTGTCGGAGTGCTTTCTGCGTGCTTTCCAGCGAGTGCGCGAAAAAAATTGGATTCGAAGGTGCGTGCGTACATCGAAAATGGTGGTGGACATTTTGAGCATATTTTGTAATTTGTTTTGTACTTGCCAGTTTAAAAATTATTGAATTTTGCTTTTTGGTAAGTCCCTAAATTATTTTTAATATGTATAATTATTTGGACGACGTGAATCTTTGGGTAGGTACTTTATTTATTTACATATTTTTTATTTATACGTAGTTTGATTAAAAGTTAAAATCCTGTTTTAAGAGATTCATAATTACTAAAATTCGAGCTAAAATTTAAGCACAACACTATCTTCGTACTACAAAATCGATAAATTTTATTTTATTTATTTAAAAACTGGAAAACATTTAATAAAACATTCTTTCATTCATTAATATTTTGTCTTATTCTCTAATTGATGGTTTTATTATAATATCCAAACCAAAATTTAAAAAGTCGTCGTCGTGAGCAGAATTAAAAATGCTTTGAAATGAGGTATCACTCAACATAGGTAGCTTCCAAGACACCAAAACTTACGCCATCACGTGTCCTCTTGAAGGAAAATCGACGTATCTCAGTTTTTTTTTAATTCCGATATTTTTCAAGTGGAAAGTTTTAATTGGAACACCTTGTATGTATATCGATAATGTAAATTTACATTTTCAGTGAATTTCACAAAAAGTGTAAAATTACATGCTTAATGTAACTTTACTTATATGATGTAATTTTACATTACCTATTGTGACGTCAAAATAACCAGTAATCTAGTGTATAATTTTACATAAAATTGTTATGAGAGTCAAATATAAGTGCAGTATACTCGTATACAGGGTGTTCCTAAATATCATGTACATAAGGGAGGGAGTAATTCTTTGGCATATTACATTACTAAAAGTTCATATAAACATAGGTCCGCAAACTCTTCGTTACCGATCTAAAGGGTGTTGAAATTTTAAGATTTTTTTAGTTTTTTCTCTATAGTTCCCACAGTTTTTGAGATATTTAGTTCAAATTTAGAATATAGGTTACCCTGTAGGACTTACATCATTGGACGTGCCAAATGGTCGTAATATTCTACAGAGTGATATTTTTTCAGGGTTCATGCCCCCTTTTCTTCCACTGAACTTTTGTGCTGTGCGCCGCTGGTAGATTCTAAAATCAAAATTGGATTTTATGTTTTATTGAGAAACTTGTTTGCCTCTTATGATTTTTTCGTATCTGCGACCGTTATCGAGAAAAAAAAATAAAAAACGATTTTATGTAATTCGTTAGATAAAATTCAAATTCTTAAAGTGGTCCAGTAGGCTCTGGCTTTATTCAGATAATTTCTGATTCTATTAATTTTGACAGTTTATTCGCCAATACCTGTTAAAAATTAAAGCTGGGATGACCCATTTCAAAATTCGTAAAATTTGGCATTGTTATGAGATTATAATGAGTATTTAAAACACTTTTACACCTTACAGTTTGTAAACCTTTAATTTTTAAACATATGCAGACCCAAGTTACTATTTCAAATGCGAACTGTCAAAATTAATAGAAACAAGAAATTATCTAGATAAAGCTAGAGCCTACTGGACCATTTTAAGAATTTAAATTTCAGCTAAAGAATTACATAAAATCGTTTTTTAT
Source organism: Anoplophora glabripennis (assembly GCF_000390285.2). NCBI lineage: Eukaryota > Metazoa > Arthropoda > Insecta > Coleoptera > Cerambycidae > Anoplophora > Anoplophora glabripennis. The sequence continues at coordinate 94,968 of NW_019416630.1, read as the reverse complement.
TTTTTTCTCGATAACGGTCGCAGATACGAAAAAATCATATGAGGCAAAAAAGTTTCTCAACAAAACACAAAATTAAATTTTGGTAGAATCTACTAGCGGCGCACCGCACCAAAGTTCAGGGGAAGAAAAGGGGACATGAACCCCGAAAAATATCACTCTGTAGCCATTTGGCATGCCCAATGATGTAAGCCCTATAGCGTAACCTATATTCCAAAGAACCCCGCACTAAACTTATGGGAATTGGTTCCCGGTCAAATTGGCTAAAATTTCAGTATGTTATACTTCAGGCCATTCCGAACAAATGTCTCCATGGGCACACAGTCTGGAAATGCTCATATTCAGAGATACAGGGTCCCGAATGATTTTAAAACCCATGGACGCGCACGGGGAGCTAAACGGACACTCCAAAAAAGAAAGTATATATTCAGGCCAAAAAAGGCTGAAAATGCTATAATCGGGGCAAAATTGTCCGCTCTTTCCGAATTTGATACTAGTTTTGAGCTACCACCCTTCTAGGGGGTGGAAATGGGGGTTGAAGGGGAGGAAATCGCAAAAATAAAAAGTCAGTGAACAGGAGCATTTATAAGGGCCAGAATTGGTCAAACGGGACTATTATATTCTCAGGCCTCCTGGTGAGCTCTCCCCACCCTCCGGGGTTGAGAGGGGGTGGATTTGAGAAATTACATGGGACCTTGTTTGAACGGAGGGAAATAATACTGGGGGGTTTTCCGGGTCGCTGATTCCATTTCTGAGGTCGGTTTTCACTTAAGGCCTGAGCAGAGCCCGATTCGTGGCCACGTTTTTCTCCTCTTTTGTTTTTGCCAAGGAATGTTTGGTGGGGATGATGGTGCACAGAGTCTGGCTGTTGAAATGGACTGTTAAGGGGCCATAGAACTGATCATGTTCCCGAAAACTCTAGAGTCTCGGAAAATCAGGGCCCGGAAAATTCCAGGTTCTTGGAAAATTAGGGCCGGGAAAACTGAAATTCGGGAAAAAAGTTCTCGGGGTTTTGAAAACTCGTTTTCGGAAAGCAAGCTTTTGGGGCAGCAAGAAACAGCTCGTGGCCCGGAAAACTCTTCGGTCCTGGAAAATTAGAGACCGGAAAACTGAAATTGGGGAAAAAACTACTCGGGGTTTTGAAAACTCGTTTTCGGGAAGCAAGTGTTTGAGGCAAAAAGAAACTGCTTGTGGTCCGGAAAACTGTTCGGTCTGGGAAAATTAGGGACCAGACCGAGTAGTTTTTTCCCGAATTTCAGTTTTCCGGTCCCTAATTTCAGTTTTCCGGGCCACGAGCAGTTTCTGGCTGCCCCAAAAGCTTGCTTCCCGAAAACGAGTTTTCAAAACTAGGTACCTCTTTTCCCGAATTTCAGTTTTCCGGGCCCTAATTTTCCAGGACCCTGGAATTTTCCGGGCCCTGATTTTCCGAGACCCTAAAGTTTTCGGGAACATGATCAGTTTCCTGGCCACTTAACAGTACATTTCAACAGCCAGACTCTGTGCACCATCATCCCCACCAAACACTCCTTGGCAAAAGCAAAAGAGGAGAAAAACGTGGTCACGAATCGGGCTCTTTTCAGGCCTTAAGTAAATACCGACCTCAGAAATGGAATCAGCGACCCGGAAAACCCCCCAGTGCTATTTCCTTCCGTTCAAACAAGGTCCCATGTAATTTCTCAATTCCACCCCCTCTCAACCCCGGAGGGTGGGGAGAGGGGGGGGGGAGCTCGCCAGGAGGCCTGAGAATATAAAAGTCCCCCATTTGACCAATTCTGGCCCTTATAAATGCTCCTGTTCACTGACTTTTTATTTTTGCAATTTCCTCCCCTTCAACCCCATTTCTACCCCTTAGAAGGGTGGTAGCTCAAAACTAGTATCAAATTTGGAAAGAGCGGACAATTTTACCCTGATTATAGCGTTTTCAGCATTTTTTGGCCTGAATACATACTTTCCTTTTTTGAGTGTCCGTTTAGCTCCCCGTGCGCGTCCATGGGTTTTAAAATCATTCGGGACCCTATATCTCTAAATATGAGCATTTCCAGACTGTGTGCCCATGGAGACATTTGTTCAGAATGGCCTGAAGTATAACATACTGAAATTTCAGCCAATTTGACCGGGAACCAATTCCCATAAGTTTAGTGCGGGGTCCTTTCAGCTAAATATCTCAAAAACTGTGGGAGCCCAAAAAAAAACTAAAAAAATCTTAAAATTTCAACACCCTGTAGATCGGTAACGAAGGGTTTGCGGACCTTTGTTTATATGAACTTTTAGACATGAAATAAGCCAAAGAAAACTTCCTTATGTACATGATATTTAGGAACACCCTGTATAAGTATTCCAAGTTAGTATCTTGTTCTTTTTAATTCAGCTATAAATAAAATAAATCAATCCTGATCAATCTGACTTGAGAACAGCTGATCAATTTCATTAAAAACAATTAATCTTTCCAATCTCGACTCAATTAAAGAAACCATATGCTTTTGGTTGCCCGAGGAGAAGGAGATAAATTTCAATGAATGCTATCACAACCCACACACACTTTAGGGCGTCCGCGGCAAGCTCAGTTCATTGCAATTCATCCAATTTCATAGCAGTCTGAATTTTTAAATTTAACTTTCTGACACCTAATGTCCTTTGAAGCGCTTTTAATGTCGCTTTTCAGGAAAATTTAGTTTTACGCGTTACTGAACAAATGCTAGAACAGGAAAGTGCACTGAGGTGCTTTTAATGGATTTGCAGCTTTTTAATAGTTTTATTATTACGTAATTTAAAAGACGGGAGACGTTTCATAAATGCTGCGCAAAGTGACAGTTAATAAATGACTCCAGGGCAGTATGGCAGTGTTTGCTTTAGTTTTGTATTTTTAACACGCGATTAAATAAAAAATACAAAATACTCATATAAAACTTTTGTGAAACATTAACAAAGATTAAACAGCAAATTAAGATTCTAAAAGTACCTATTACCAGTTCACATTTATCTATAGAGCGTCCTCTGATGGTTGTATCCCAGAGAGGGAAAACTTTTTTTATTTGTAAACTTTTAAAAATATTACTACTTATTTTCTTGATACTTATACACAGGACACAGAGACAATACTCCAATTTATTGAAATATTGAAAAGTGTCACTAAGGAAATACTTCTAGGAATTCCAAAAATATCGGAAAAGTGAAGTCCACGTAATAATAATAACATCGTTCCTTTGAAGTTAGATGATATAGGACAGAACTTCCGGGTCATACAATTTTACTGTATTTTTATGTTTCAATGATAATTAGTAATTAGAATAATTGTTATTTAGTCAATCAGAATACTACTCGCTATTACAGCTCACAACTTAACGCCAGAAAATACCAAGGAAACAAGACTTACAATTTCCACTTTTTCAAGACAGAATAACTTTACGATACATAAATGTAACGATTTAATATTGAAACACAAAAATTACGCAACAGTTCATGACTTTCTTCCTGAATCAATCAATTAATTGATTTTAATAAATTATAACTTATATTGATTAAATTGAAAACCTAATAAATATGATTGGCAATGCGCTCTCTAAATGTTCATACCAATCGTATACACCGATACTTGATAATGTAAGTGGATATCAATAGTGGATAAGAACGGACGTCAATTCATTATAGAACCAGAAAGATATGTGACTAGTTATTTTCTGTTAAATCGGACTTTCGAATATCTTCCTCGCGCTCGATGCAAGTATAACATTTTACTAGTTGCCGTAATTATCTATAAGACTAGTGGATTATATTTTCATTTTACAGTGTTACAATTAGAAGACATTGCGGTAGAAAATTTTCGTATATAAACCCCTAGTCAGAAAGGAGCCGCTTTGGCCCTGGACAAATTTTTGTCTAAAAACGTAATGTTACCTCGTTAATCCCAAAAGACTTTGATGTTTAAGTAATTTTTATTATGGATAAAGCAAAAAATTATTTGAAACAAAATAAACAAGTTTATCTCTTCTGACAAGTGTTTACCAACTGCATGTCCTACACACGATGTTGGTAAAAATTGATTTTATGCACAACTGTGCGATAAAAGCTCTATTGCACGCATCTAATCTAGTCATGGAATGTCATCTGTGTCACGCTGCGCTGTGAGGAACAGTGAAACAAATGGACAGAGCTGTCACGTAATAAATGATCGTACCTAATTGAGTGTTTCACAATTGTTTTGTTTGCTATGAAATTTTGCTATAAGTTGTTGAAATGGACCTATTTAAGTTAGAAGAGACATGCATCTCATTTATGGCGAAGCAAGATGCAACGCTAGAGAAGGTGAGCGTTTTCCGAATCATCGACATCCTTGCCGAACAACATTTTCGTTAATTCATCGTCGATTAAGAGAAAAGACAACAAACCAGATGTAGTATGTTGATATCCACGAACTGCACGGACAGTGGTCATTGAGGAAGAGGTTTTGCATCGAATTAAAGAACAACCTACCACAAGCCGTTTTAAACAATTATATATTTATTTTTTTTTGCTTTATCCTTAATAAAAGCAACTTAAATATCGAAGTCTTTTAGGGTCAACAACCTTACGTTTTTGGAAAAAAATTGCTCCAGGGTCAAAACGGCTCATTTCCGACTAAGGGTTTATATAACATTTTCTTGCGCCATGTCCTATATAATCCCCTCAACAGCTTTTTGAAACACCCTTTAAATAATAATATAATTTTCGTAAATCTGTTTCTGACGTAGCAATAAGAATGGTAAAGATTAATGATAACTAACTAATGAAATGAAATCAAATAATTATTTTTTGAAAATCAATTGGCACACTATACGACCTGTTTATTGGAACAGTCGTATTTCTTAGTGACACTTTTCGATATGTCAAAATACTGGAATAGGTTCTTTGTTAAATTTACCCGGAAACGTAATACTAGTTATATGAAAATAGTAATGTTTTAAAAGTCAATTTTATAATAGAATTAAATTTTGATGTTAATTTAAAAATAATTCATAATGAAGATCAACATAAGCTTCCTCAAATTTTAAAGTAATATTACTACACTATGGGTTTGGGTCTAAAAGTTTAATCACAATTTTATAAAGAACTAGCGGCCCGTCCAGGCTTCGCACGGGTGGACATTTATTTTAAACATTTTGGTATATAAAAAATATAGCCTATTTACTCAGAGATAATGTAGCATTCTCATGGTGAAAGAATTATCGAATTCCGTCCAGTAGTTTTTGAGTTTATTCGTAACAAACATACATACAAAAATACAAATCTTTCCTCTTTATAATATTAGTATAGAACAAAAATACAAATCTTTCCTCTTTATAATAGTATAGATAAAAATTTTTTGGAAATACACAAACTTAACAGTTTCCTTCTTTGAGACTCAATCATTGGACATCACTATGCAAGATGTCCCAGAAGGGTTGGAAACCGCTCGTTCACAAACTCCTGGGATTAGAATAAGGTGATTTAGACCAAATTATCTATACCAGAGTGGCACACGAAAAAAAAAAACTATTTTTTTTCGTGTCTTGTAAAAATATGTTAGTTGTTTTAAGAGCCTCCTTAAAAAATCAGCTCAAAAAAAATATTGTTAAGAGGTCGCTCAAGATTTTTAAAAATTTCCAAAATCGTCAAATATTGAATTTCTTTTTTAATTTTTTTTCTCGTTATTTTATCATTTTGTAGGTTGCAAAAAATCTCGATTCTGAAAATTTCAAATCGATATTTTAATTTCTAAAGGTCGCTCATAATTATTTTAACTTTCAAAGTAGTGTTTTCGAGCGACCTCTAAAAATAAATATCAACGAACTAATAATTTTTTTATTGAATTTGATGAACAAAAGAATAGAAATAAAACACGAGACACTTAATTTTAAAAAATTAAAAAATTATAAATATTTGATACTCACAGTGCGGTAATAAATTTTGCCTCGAGAAATTTTTTAAGTGTCTCGTGATTTATTTCTATTCTTTTGTTCATCAAGTTCAATAAAAAAATTATTAGTTCGTTGATATTTATTTTTAGAGGTCACTCGAAAACACTTTAGGTACATTACTTTTAATGTTAAAATAATTATGAGTGACCTTTAGAAATTAAAATATCGATTTGAAATTTTCAGAATCGAGATTTTTTTCAACCTAAAAAATAATAAAATAACGAGAAAAAAAATTTAAAAAAAAATTAATTTTTGATGATTTTGGAAATTTTTTAAAATCTTGGGCGACCTCTAAAAAAATTTTTTTGAGCTGCTTTTTTGTGGGGGCTCTTAAAACATGATAAACTAACATATTTTCACAAAAGACACGAAAAAAATATACGTTTTTTTTTTTTTGGGCCACCCTAATCTATACAAATGTCAACGCCAACTAACAACCCGCTGCATGTGATATCATAAAACGACATTTTTAATAGCACAAAATTGTTGCAGCTAAAGAGTTCTTATTTAGAACACGTTTTTGTTTATTTGAGTGAGTATACAAACAGCATGTTATTTATTTATATCAATATACCTACCCTTTGCGGTTTTTTATGCATGAGAGAATGACTGATGAATTTACATACAAAATCATTTCCTAAAGATTTTTTTGTTTTATGAAATTTTTATATCCCCTACAGATTAAGAGTAGAATTGATATATCTTCTATACTGAATGTGATGAAAATACGTTCGAAAAGTTCGTTTTTACATTTGGAATTGTATTAACAAAAACAAGAAAAAAGTTTATATGAACATGCAGAGCCTTCATAAACGATTACAAGTCACGTGACCAGTTATTTTATTTGGAACAGTAATTTTATTTTCATCATGTTGACAATTAAATATAGGCAAAATTAGAACAATAAGATCAAGGTTGTTACATTAAAACACAACATTTTGTTTCATCGGTTGTGATTGGTGTAATTTTTCGGTAGATTCTATTCAACCAATCAGTGATCATTATCTCGAGCATAGACGTAACCATTCATCATTGTTCATTTATAAGGCTCTGTAGTTATTAAAATGTTTTTCTAAATTACTGCTTATTAAATATTGACCCAAAAGATTTTTGTTCAACATGTTCCTTTTTATATAATTTTTGTCTAATATTTCCAAATATAAGAACAGAATTCTCGAACACCTTGTATTTTAGTGCATATAAAGCAGAAATATTTTTTACTTTACTCTAAGTCTGTACCAAAATTACAGAAGAGACAAAAAATCTTTAAAAACATCTTTATCAGATAATTAAATAGTTTTGTGTACACGAAGAAAACAATTATGAGATTCAAGAAGAAAGAGGCCCTAAAAAAATTATAAGATATGTATTATTTTGACACATATTCAAGAAATATATTACAATAGAATAAACAAACGCGCAAGCAAGAAGTCTAGCAGTTTTAGAGGTAACAAAAAATGTTTTTTTTTTTTTGTGGCAACACATTTGGGATATATTTCAGTAGGTGTTGACTTTTGTATATCGGGAGGAAAATCATCTTATTTTGATCCGATTAGGTCGTAGTCTAGCGGTATCCCAACCGTTCTGGGACGTCTTGTATATAAATATTATCTTGTAAACAGTTTTTGTTTTCAAAATTTGAAATAATAAATTCGCCTTACCTATATTCAATTTCATTAAAAAATGCATACCCCAACGGCGTAAAACCAACCAGAGACGAGTAAGCCCAGAACACCACTATGTACCTCTCCACCGCCGAATGGGTTATCAAATTATTATACCTCAACGGTCTGGCCAGGGAAGTGAACCGATCGACCGCTATAGCCACCATCACCAACACGGACACACAACATAGCGAAATCGCCACTCCGTAGCTGAACAAACAAACGCGCACACTGGTAAAGTTTTGAGCACCACCGAGTTCTAGGTACATCCCCACCGGCATGAACATACCTATCCCCAAGTCCGAGGTGGCCAGGGACATCACTAAGTAGTTACTAGGCGTCCTCAGCCTCTTAAAACGATACATGGCTACTAGCACTAGCGAGTTCCCGATGAGGATCATAGGTGAGAAAAGGAACACCAACAGAACGGCCACCGTGACCGCTAGGGGCGATGTCAGCCTGGAGATCGACCTGGTAATATTGACCTCGGGGTCGGAGAGGTTGTCGGTGGTGAAGTCGGCGTTGTTAGTGCCGAATAGAGCCAGCTGGCTGTGGTTGTAGACAGAAGCGTCCATGGACTCATTGATGAAGCTGTTGTTGGCTGTTGCGTTGAGCGGGTTGAGGTGGTGGAGAAGATCTATGGCTGACGTCGTAGCGGGTCGGGATATGCTGCGGAACTATCGAACGTGCCTTGGAGGTTCTGAAAGAAAAAATTATTGAAATAATTTTCTTTTTAAATCAGTTCTCACAAGGGAGTCGCCCATACGCAAAGTTACACAATTTCTGTACTTATTAACACGTCGTTTTGACTTTTAGAAAGATCCATTTTTCATAAGAAACTCATAAACTGGAGTTACGGTCGTAGATGTTTATGTATCAGTCGTATCAGTACGAAGAGGTAGTTCTAAGGCCTCTTGTTGGTTGAAATTATCTCGATTTTACTGGAGCTGTTGCTATCTGCAGTGTTTTGAACAAAATCTGTACAGAATACTAATAATACCGACCGTCTCTAAAAAAACATAATATGAATACTGTTTATAACATCTCAAGGAAGATAGGGGCAAATTTTCTCAAGACGAACTGCAATAACGATTTATTCCAAAACTGTGATGTATGTTCATTTCCTGTTTAAGAGATCGAACAAAGGAAGAAAAACATTAACACAAATGTATAGAAACATTGCTGTCATGTATGAAATAACAAAATGGAGACGAAGACAAATAACCAATGTAGTAAGTAAATAAGACTGACCCTATCTTCACTGTCAGTGCCCTCTATAGATTTCAGGGAAGACTTTTCACAAATCCATAAAAGTGAAACGAGGAGTTATGATAGAATGATTGGAACCAGTACACTCCCGAAGAAGAGAGCGACACGTCAGTTCAAACTAAAAACCAGACAAGCAGCTAAATGATTTAACTATTGATAAATTGTCACAGCAATCTGCCAACCAGCCTATATTCAGAGCTATGAATAAAATTTATCAATTGGCATCGAAATTAGTAGAAGTTTAGTAGGTGACAAAATTGAATTCCAGATCAGTTCAAAGTAAAACTTTTGTTATTCTGAACTCTTTGTAGTGTTGTAAACTACCTTTACCTGGAAAATTTTGCGGAAGTTTTGATATTCTGCAAAGGGTCACGCACCCAATATATGGGATTTTGGTTCCCCATCGAATTGGTTGCAACTATTTTTTTCGATAGTATATGACCCTGATAAAAAGTTCTCACGGACACATCGCCTAAAAAAGCCTCCTAGAAGGTCTGGTAGTCGACGAGAGTTTGGATATATGAAAGATATGTTATTTCGCACAAGCTGTATCACCATACTTGATTATGATAAACAAGGATATTTGGGGGCGCTGATTACAAACCCAAGGTCAGCTAACCTCCATCATGTAATATTCAATGTCATCTCAAGGTCAAATTGTGGAAAAACCATTAGAAAAATGTGAAACAGTAGTTACACAGGTTTTGAGGTCACTGAATACGAATATCGCTTAAGCCTACAATGTCACTTAGAGGTCATTTCAAGGCCAAACTGACAATGATTAAGCGCACCTCAGAATTGAATTCAGCGACATCAGCCTGGCCTTAACTGGCCGGGCTTCAGCCTTGCCTTAATTGGCCAGATTCCAACCTTGCCTTAACTGGCCGGGCACCTCCATTCGATATCGGGAATTACAGCTGGGGCCAGCACAACTACTTCCAGTGGTGGTGATAGATGAGGTTTTAGTAGGTATGGCTATGGCGAGTCGCATGCGTAAATGCATGTCCTCATCTTATAAAAAAAATTTCTCATTAACTGGTTAGAGTCTAGCCTTCACTGACCTTGTCGTAAAGTTCAATGTCACTGTAAAAGTCAGATTCAATATCAGCATGAAAGGCCTTTCAAGTATATAACAATTTATCGTGCTCTTCTTAATAAAAGATTTTTTCTCACTTTGTCCTTTAGATGACTTAAAAATGACTGCTAGGTGACCTTGTAGGCTTAAGCGAACCCGATATTCGTATTCAGTGACCTCAAAAACCTATGTACCTACTGTTTCACATTTTTCTAATGCTTTTTTCACAATTAGACCTTGAGATGACCTTGAATCTGACATGATAGAGGTTAGTTGACCTTGGATTTGTAATCAGCGCCCCCAAATACCCTTGTTTATCATAATCAAGTATGGTGATACAGCTTGTGCGAAATAACTTATCTTTCATATATCCAAACTCTCGTCGACTGCCAGACCTTCTAGGAGGCTTTTTTGGGCGTTGTGCCCGTGAGAACTTTTTATTAGGTCAAATACTATCGAAAAAAATTGGTTGCAACCAATTCGACGGGGAACCAAAATCCCAAATATTGGATGCGTGGTCCTTTACGTATTTTGAGCTTCTTATTTTAAATATTTTATTTGCCACCTCGTATCTTTGCCGCCGGCGCCGCCATATTGTAATAAATTCTCGCTTCTCGTTGCTTTTACAGCAAAAATAGTTATGTAACAAATTAAAGACCAGAAAATTTGTTACAAAATAAGTTGTAACAATTTTTTCATAAAACCGACCCGTTTTAGATAGGAGACTAACAAAACCAATTAACGTGCACTGAAATGTAATACCCATTTCCACACCACCATAATATATTACAGTATATGGCGCGTTTTGTCTCTGTGGTTTCCTCAGTAGGCCTAACCCACACATTAGTTGATAAATAAAAATTACAATAACTTCTTCGGCTTTGATACCCCAGAGAGGCCAGCTTTATCGATGTTTTTGATAGTCCGGCAACGAAGTCTCAGAGTTGTATGGGATCAATTCTTCTGGCGCAGTAGCTTCTCCTCTACTTTCTGTATCGATTTCATTACACAGTCGTTCTAAGGTCGTATCAGTGTCTTCATCGTCATCACTATCTTCCAATACTTGAGGCATATATTGTCACAGTTTGATCAAATTATAGAACAGTTGAGCCCTGCTTTCCTACATCCACATGCTGCCTGACATCCTTTTTTGCATTTACAAGAAATTAGTTTAAGAGGAACTTCTGGAGCAGAGGCTGGAACAAGATTATTTTTGTCTTTCTTCCATCCCTATAGGTTTTTCGTTACCAATCTATTGCTGTACCTGATGATACGTGCGAAACGAATGTTATCTTGCTGCTGCTTCTGTAGGAGGCAATGAAGTGATTAAATTTAATCCTGTATGCTGATTATATGATTGGTGCCTTAAGTGTTCAGAGGTATAAATTCCTTTTTATTTTAGCCATAAACTCTAAGAAAACAGTATTCTCCAGCTGTTGCATCCGAGCGGTAGGCTTAATACAATAAATGCATATTGTTTTACACGTTACGTACTTGGTAAACATAGTAATTTTCGTACGTGAAAATGATTAGTTTTATAAAAAAAAAATATAGGGACACATTTTGTAGAGAAAATTGTGTAGTTTAATTTATTACATAATCTTTTTTGTTGTTAAATCAACCAGAACCAAGATATATACAAAAACTGGTTTCTGGTAATTTTTTTCTTTGAATCACACTAGCAGCAAAGGTACGAAGTTAAAATACATATAATCACCAAATATCAAAACGAATCATAAAATGGAAATGAGTAAAATAATTAGGATATTTCAAACTTTCTTTACTTTTTTATTTATTTACAAAGTATGCTACAAATGTAAATGTTAGAATAGACCAGCATAAAGATTACTTTAAAAGCAAGAATTTGAGAAATAATAAATCTGCGATGACGCTTGGGAAAAGGTCAGATAATAATTCAATAGGGTTCGGCCAATAATTTCTAACTATGGAAACAAGCAAAAACAAAAAAGTTGGACCATCGAACATTAAAAACGAAATGTCATTATCAGTATCAGATTGATTTTCGAAACTTCAACAACTTTTTGAATTGAGCGATATACAGGGTGGTCCTTAAGTAATTGTACATAGAAGTATGGTAGATTTGTGACTTTAAAATATTACGATTTGAGCCAACTTGCCTTAATAAAATATTGATAATAAGAAACTTATTTTTTCGTAATAACGAACGTTTTTGTACATTTATACAAAAAAATTTTTAACGGGGTTTTTTGGTATGAGAAATCAAAATTTGGTATCTAATTTAATGTATCTTTTAGAGGGCGCCACATAAGCCACATGTGTGGCATAAATGTACGCTAAACTTTTTTGCCCATCAAGGTAGCGCTCTTTTGGGAAGAAAATATTAAAGGCATGGCATTGTAAGAACAAAAATGTATACTTCTTAACAACCTGTAAACTTAAGGGTTTTCGAGATAATCGAATTTTAAAAATCAGCTGCATAATTCTTTAATTCATTACGAAAAATAGTAACGTAGTAGATGGAAGTCACGAATGATTTTAACAGCTAAACATTTTCGTTTTCATAACCTATGACGTTTGAAAATGTTTTAATTGAATATTTCAGATAATTAAGAAATAGCAGAAAATGCCGAGTCAATAATTTTTCTAATACAGAAATGAGAGATATGGTTATCTACTATTTACTGCCAACAATATTTCAACGGACGTGCTGCGAAATGGGAATATTTCAGAAGGTATCCAAAAAGGCTGCAACCTAATCACCAAACATTTGAGAATCTATTTAGGAATTCAGGCGAAAGTGGTTCGTCCTAAACGAGATAATTTATGCCGACCGAGAATCATTACGCCTGATCAAGAAGATGAAATTGGTTCACGTTGCAGATGATCTTCAAGTTAGTACATGATGGTTATCTTCAGCTTTAGGAATCAGTAAAACTTCAGTTTTAAAAAGACTAAACCTCGATGAACCATTTTACGCCTGTGCAAAATTTATTGCCAACAGATCTACCATTAAGATACCAATTTGCAAGTGATATCCGAAATATGCAAAATCTTGACCCCACCTATCTTTATTAGTAGAATATTATTTACGGACGAGGGAACATTTAGCCGCCGCGCCGTGGTATTTTTAATTTAAGAAATAATCATATCTGGGAAATTGAAAATCCTCATTTTAAAAAGAGAAAGACATTTTCAACACTAATTTAAAATAAATGTATGGTTTGAAATCATTGGTGACCATTTTTTAGGGCCATACGATTTCCCGCATACTTTGAATGGTGAGAACTACTTACATTTTTTACAAAATTACTTCATTGATCTTTTGGAAGAATTGCCACTAAATTTATGTGGGTTCTACAAGATGGTGCACCTCCTCATTATACGAGAGAAGTCAGAACATATTTAAATACCTGAACGCTGAATTGGTCGTGGTCATTTCCCTTGGCCAGCACGTAGCGCAGACTTTAATCCTCTCGACTTTGGCGTATGGGGCGCAATGAAACAACTTGTTTATAAAAGTCCCATAAATACTCGCAACCAACTTTGGGAAGAATAGATGCAACTGCAGTTTCTTTTGGACCAATCATGTTATTTAATATGAGGCCATCTTTTATGGAACGTATGGATAAATGCATCGAAGAGAATGGTGGACATATCGAACACTTACTTTGACATAATTAAACTTGTAATGTTAGTTAGCTTAGTTTTTCTTTTTTTAATATGTGTAAAATTCATTTCTAATTATGATTATTAAACTTATAATTTAACTGCTTTTATTTAATTTTTTAATTTTAAAAAAAATGATTCTTCTTGATGTCAATTACGTTAATATTCATCCTGTTGATGTAAAAACATGATAAGCGTATACGACTCCTACATTAATATTTCTCGTAATGAATTAAAGAAGATTATGCAGCCGATTTTTAAAATTCAATTATCTCGAAAACCGTTAAGTTTAGAGGTTGTTAACAAGTAGACATATTTTGTTCTTACAATGCCGTGCCTTTAATATTTCCTTCCCAAAAGAGCGCTACCTTGATGGGCAAAAAAGTTTAGCATACATTTATGCCACACATGTGGTTTATATGGCGCTCTTTAAAATATACATTAAATTAGATACCAAATTATGATTTCTCATACCAAAAAAACCCAAATTAACTTTTTTTTTGTATAAATGTCCAAAAACGTTCAAGTTATTGCGAAAAATAAATTTTGAAATTTCACTTTTAACACCATGTATCTTTCTTATTATCAATATTTTATTAAGGCAAGTTGGCTCAAATAGTAATATTTTAAAGTCACAAATCTATCATACTTCTATGTACAATTACTTAAGGACCACCCTGTATATATGTAGTGATATGAATTTTGTTCTTTTTATTTGTTTATTTTTTTTATTGTGATATTTTAGTTGTGCAAAACTATGTTCATAGAAACAACCTCTGATTAACCCTTTGGTGCAAGGGTTTATTTTATTAATTTTCAAAATTATTTTCACAGGTGGCAATGATGTGTATCAAATTACTCTGTGAACTTGGATTATTGCTGGATACAAATATTAAAAGATTAAGTGACAAATAAGAGAATCATATGAAATCTCTAATTATGGAAACAGGCAAAAAAATTTAAGCTGTTAAAAATAATTAAAAACGAAATGTTAATAATTTAGAGAACGAAGACAGATTGATTATCGAGACGTCAACAACTTTTTGAAGGGAGCGATATATAGTGATATGAAGTTTGTATTATGTGTTTGTTCACTTTTTTCAGTGTGTTTAAGTAACTATTTTGATAAAAATAACCCTTGACATAAGAAATTTGAAACAATAAGGAATATTTTAAAGAAAAATAGCCATGTTAGGCAGCTGAATACGTATGTGACTAAAATTAGGGCAACATACTTTACTTTCATCTGCGATGCTTTGATGAAGGTGCTCCCAAGACTACATTGTTCAGTTACTACTAGTGAGTGGTCCATTTCATAAAAAAGTCCAAAATATACAAATTATTTTATTGGAATAACAGAAACGATTAAAAGTATTTTTACCCAGAGGGACTTTTTTCAAATTTTACTATATTTGTGTGATGCATCGCTTAAAAATGATTCTGCGAAAATATATTTTTTTGTAAAATAAGTGAAGTAAGTATGTATGTAAGTGTAAGTAATAAATATTCTTTTTTTAAGAAATACAAAGCGTACGATTTAGTAAATATGGTGCTTTCTTGTTTTTACCTGTCCTACTGTGCTATCGACTAAAGAGTAACTGGCCAACGTTTACTACTTACAAAATGTCAAAGGCCAAGGACATCGTTTCTAATTAACTACATGATATGCCTTTTGAGTGAACATCTGAGCAAGTCCCAGGTGTGAAAAAATAAATTGGACACTCGATCCCCTTCTGATATCCATATTACATGTTACATCGTTCTGTAAATTGTTACGTGGGCGCAGATTTATCACCGGCGATAACGACGCGTTTGACTTCATAAGAAATGTCTTTTTTATTTGGTTTTGTTATATGTGGAAATAAAATTTTTGTCGGTATTGAATTTCTTCCAGGTGTTCGTTTCAACTAACAATATCGACATATTGCAAGCAAAAGGTCGGGAATACGACTTCAATGCTAATATAAAAATGTTATGTACAGGGCATACCAATATTCCGTGTAAAGACTTTAAAAAAGTGTATGAAATGTGCTTTTTTTATTATAAAATGACCGTCGACTCGCCGACCTTCATAAAGTTACTTTCAAACCTAAAACTTATTTAATTTGATGGCGATAACTATAACTAGGTCAATGAATATGTGCGGGATTCTACTATAGACCATCCAGAACTGAGCAGAAAAACTACATGTGCAAATATGTGATGCGCATGCGTCGTTATCCTAAGTTAAATAAGGGTGATATTAGCATTCTCCAGTCATAGTTAGAATCATTACATTTAACATTTTTAAGTTCATAAGAGTAAAGTACCTACTAAAATAATAATACGAAACATGATAGCATTGTAACCAAAGTAAGTAAAAACCTCCCTATACATATATTTCGGTATCTCGATCTGTTTTCGAGAAAAATCGATTTAACGAACATTATGTTTTGATAATACGAGAAATTAGAAGTGAAACAAACCAAATGTTTCTTCGTGTTATTACAACAATTAACAATAAAACAAATAAAATACGTAATTATGATTTAAACTAATTGTTCGAAGAATCCACCGTTGACTCTGATACACTTTACACGTTTTCTTAGAGATCCTCGAGTTTGCAACAACATATTGGAATTGCGTCGGACTTCGTTGGCAGCGATTTGTATTCTTTACCACAACTCTTCACACGAGCCAATAGATTCTTTGTAAACTATATCTTTCATTCGAGACCAAATAGAAAAATCAAGAGGATTGAAGTCCGGACTTCTGGATGGCCAAGCAAAAATGCTTACATGGCCAATCCAGCGATTTGGAAAAACTGCATCTAAATATGCACGCACTGGCCAAGAAAAATGCGGTGGAGCTCCGTCGTGCATGAACCACATGTCTCTTCTTAAATAAAGTGGAACTTCTTCAAGCCGTGGAAGCATTTTTACTTGGCCACCCAGAAGTCCGGACTTCAATCCTCTTCATTTTTCTATTTGGAAGAATCTATTGGTTCGTGTGAAGAGTTGTGGCAAAGAATACAAATCGCTGCCAACGAAGTCAAACGCAATCCCAATATGTTGTTTCAAACTCGAAGATCTCTCAGAAAACGTTGTGTAAAGTGTGTAAATGTCAACGGTGGATTCTTCGAACACTGACTTTAAATCATTATTACGAATTTCATTTGTTTTATTGTTAATTGTTGTAATAACACGAAGAAACACTTGGTTTCTTTCGCTTTTAATTTCTCGTATTATCAAAACATAGTGTTCGTTAAATCGATTTTTCTCGAAAACGGATCGAGATACCGAAATAAAACAAGAATTCGCAATTAATGGGAAAATAATTGCTCTTTCAGGATTTGAATCAAGTTTCATGTTAGACATCCAGGGTAAAAAGTTATTATCTAAATTTTCGGTAAAATTGGTTGTCAGTGGCGCCTTCTATGAGCAATGCTGAAATTACAACACGCATATTATTCGTCGCCTAAAAAAACATAGTTTCGCAAATTTTCAAGTTCCTAACCTACATATTTTCAAAATAATCGAAAGAAACGATTTAAAATTTTAACTTTCAACACCCTGTATTTCCGAAACTATCAACTTTCGGATAAGGCATGTTTGCGCCAATGGTCACCATTTCACATGTAGTATATTTAGCTTTCGATTTTCCCATTGTTAATGAATAACTTTAGGTTTATTTATTTATTTATTTATTTGCTAATTTTTTTATCTACAGTACAAAACCAAATACGGAGTGGGGGTTTTCATAAAGAAAACATAAAAAAAAACAATATCTAACAAGATAAAACAGTTACTACGTTTACTACATACATATAACATTTAAAATAGTACTTACTGTCTAATTAGAATTTTTTATTAGTAATATTGGATATTAGTATAATTTTGACACATACTGTAAAGGGGCGAAAACTTCAAGGCATTTGTTCGGGGAGTAGGAAGATAAAATGTTCTACAGTTTCGTGTTTCAAAGGTAGACACATGAAAATTTAACATGTATAATTAATGTGATAATCTTTATGGAAGAAAATGTCCGTCTGTCAGACAAACTGAGAAATGAAAATCTGTCGAACAGTTGCTTTTGAGGAATGCCAATAGGTGGTTAACTTTAAAGGTTGAAAATTTTAGAAAACGACGCAGGATATTTTCCATGCTGTCGGAATATTTACTATAACCTGGATTCCAAACCACATTCAAGCTTAGTCTTTACAAATGAATTAATTGTAGAGTAGGTCAAGTAGATTGATATCATTATAACCTCTAGAAACTAATTAAAAACCCTAAATTTATACAGGGTGTCCCTGAAAAGGATGGACAACGCTTGACCATAGGTTCCTTGGATGAAAATAAGTCTATTTAGCTTAACTTAACCTATATACAAAAATGATCGCCTACTGAGATGTAGCCTTCTAAATATAGAACAAATACCTAACCTAGTTTTTTTCAAATAATTTGAAAACTGTTTTTCTTAGAAACTTCAAATTTGATATACATATTTTTCTATAAAAGGGCCATGTAAATATAGAATTTGGTGAGAATACATATACAGGATGTTCTCTTTCTAGTGCGCCACTGGCTATTCCGTAACTTTTTTATGTGTACGCCAATGACAACATAATTTATATTTTAAAAAATAAGCACTATTTTAGAAGATTTTTTGCCTCTTACAAAATTTTGATATCGTTTATGGATTTCGAGTAAAATTGGCATTTTTTACACATTAAATAATATAAAATCAGTTTAAGATAATTAGAACAGTCTAGTACGAGGTGCCATATAACAAAGAAACAAATTCATAACAATAATTAAAAGGTTCAGTGTCAAGCTAGGTGTGCTTTAATTTTATCTGGTTTGTTTTTTAATGCAATTTAGACTTTTATTGAACAAACTGATATGTTATAAGTTTTGGGTTATTGTGAAGGAAATTGTTGTGCTACTGTTTGAACGTATGCTGAAAGATTTCCTAATCGAAGAATCGCAATGCGTAGAGACGCCTTCGGGAAACAAGACGTTTTCTACCTGTAACATTAAATCGTGGATAACGTACGGTCAGAACTAGGTCAGCTGGAGGAACAAATTTTGGAAAAGGTCGAAGAAATTGCTCAAGTAAATACAAGGAGTTTAGCGGCAGAAATTGGCTTTCAAAAAGTTCCGTTAATAGAGTATTAAATGACTAGTTATTACAGGTTACTATCCTAACAGGTGGATAGGTAGAGGAAATAATGCCCCTTTAAAATGGACACCTCGATCTCCGGATCTAAACCGATGTTATTTTTTCCTTTGGAGAGCGTTGAGGACCACATTTTATAAATTTTCAGTAAATACAGAAAACGGATAATGGGATAGAATAGAATACAACATGAAATTAATGTTATGAGAGATAATATGCAATTATTGGATAAAATTCATTTTAATTTTCGAAGAACTAATACTAGCGTTTAAGAACAAGGAAGTCACTTTGAACATTTACTGTAATATTATTTTAATGTGATTACAAATTTAGGTTTATTTAAATGTTAATGTTGACTTTCTTACATTATTAGTTGATATTGTTTATTTAAAATATTAGTGTTGATATTTATTTTATTGATTGATAATACTAAGACTAAAAATGTGTAGTTATTTTTTTAATGTGACGTTTTTTCATTATTATTCCCTGCTTTGAGGCTGCAGTTATAAATTATTTTTTACAAATCGGAGTTTTTGCCTATATTTAATGTATAAAAAATGCCAATTTTACTCGAAATCCATAAACGATATCAAAATTTTGTAAGAGTAAAAAAATCTTCTAAAATAGTGCTTATTTTTGAAAA